>NC_045441.1:100031755-100276454 GCF_002776525.5 Piliocolobus tephrosceles
GGGAAGGGGAACATCACACACTGGGGCCTATCATGGGGAGGGGGGAGCGGGGAGGGATTGCACTGGGGAGTTATACCTGATATAAATGACGAGTTGATGGGTGCTGACGAGTTGATGGGTGCAGCACACCAACATGGCACAGGTATACATATGTATAAAACCTGCACGTTATGCACATGTACCCTAGAACTTAAAGTATAATAAAAATAAAAATAAAAAAAAAAAAACGAATTACAAAAAATATTTTACCACCGATCATTTTTTTCTAATAGTAAAAATACAATCAAAAGAAAAAGAGAATGGAGGAAGTATGTGTATCAAATAGAGAAAGGCATATCATCAAAAACACATAAAGAATTTATCTATTTATTTATTTTTTTGAGACGGAGTTTCACTCTTGTCAGAGTGCAAAGGCACACTCACAGCTCACTGCAACCTCCACCTCCCAGGTTCAAGCGATTCTCCTGTCTCAGCCTCCCGAGGAGCTGGGATTACAGGCATCTACTACCATGGCCAGCTAATTTTTGTATCTTTTGTAGAGACGGGGTTTCACCTTGTTGACCATGGCTAGTCTCGAACTCCTGACCTCACGTGATCCATCCGCCTCGGACTCCCATAGTGCTGGGATTACAGGTATGAGCCACTGTGCCTGACCAAGAGTTTATAGTTTTAAATGGGAAGATAACCAAAGGTTATTAAATAACAAGTTCATATAACAGGATAACCGTAAGTCTGTATTTGAAAACCTATTAAACCTTTTTAATAATCTTTGAAATTAATCTTTCCATAAAATGAAATAGTAAATATTCACTGAAACATCTTCAAAGTATGTAAAAATGCATTTTAATTAAGAGTTATTTCTTACAAAAATTTTACAGAAAACAGGTACATCTTTTCAGAGACCAAGTATTATATGATAGAAAGATACAGAACTAGAAATGAGAACACCTGTGCTTTAATTATGTTCAATTCTATCACCTGAGAAAAATCACTAAACTTTTCTGAGACTCAAACAGTGAAGATTAAAAAACCTATGTTGCTAACCAAGTAGGGTTATGCGGATCAAGTAAGACAATATGCATGAAGCACGTTTTGTAAACCATAAACAACATGTAAGTTATTATTAGTTATTATTTTCATAATAGGATATTATTCTTTTGATGGGGATAGGGAGAAAGAAGACCCAGAAGAACATGTAGAGATCATCTCAAGGAGTTCAGATATTACAGAAAACAAACACAGGTTAAAATTTGTTTGTTTTTTTTGAGATGGAGTCTTGCTCTGTCGCTCAGGCTGGAGTGCGGTGGCGCGATCTTGGCTCACTGCAACCTCCGCCTTCCAGGTTCAAGCGATTCTTCTGCCTCAGCCTCCCAAGTAGCTGGGACTACAGGTGTGTGCAACCACACCTAATTTTTTTGTATTTTTAGTAGAGATGGGGTTTCACTATGTTAGTCAGGATGGTCTCGATCTCCTGACCTCGTGATCCGCCTGTCTCGGCATCCCAAAATGCTGGGATTACAGACGTGAGCCACCGCGCCCAGCCTAAACTTTGCATTTTTCTAACTAGTATTAATTGATACCATCACATAAACTATGCACAGAATAGCCTCAGGCTTAAGTAAACCCCTTTAGCTGAATCTTTATATTTCAAGTCTAAAGCACTTCTCAGGGCATGTTCATCTTTCTTGCTCTTCAAAGTTTCATGGAAATTTAGAATCAAAAGTCTTACTTCTTTTTTGTGTCTCTCACAAAAGGGGGAAGGAAAATACCTTACTATAAAAAATGAGAATTAGTTTTCCTTTCCTAAGTATCACTCTGTGTCTGTTTTTGCTACCACAAAAAATTGCTCAGAGCCAATGGAAAGAAAATACATTGTCTATCTGTTCCTCTGGGCACCATTTTTCCTTTTTTCCTGACTTTCTAACTGTGGTACTTTTGATATGACATTATAGCTTAGAAACATGAATTTAAATGAAACTTCATCCCCGCATCATCAACAGAAAGACATTTCAGGTCCTTTATTTAATGCCTACCTTCCAATCAGTACCTAGCTAGAAATAACTGTCAATATCTCTCCTTAGATGTCCTAGTTTACGTAAAATCAGCAGGGATATATAAACAATGACCACCACCATAAACTAAGGGTCTAACTGACATCTACAGAGCACTCCACCAAGCAAAAACAGAATACAAATTCTGTTCAACTACACATAGAACATTATCCAATACAGACCATGTTCTGTGTCACAAAGTAAACTCTATAAATGTAAAAGAACTGAAATAATACAAAGTATGTTCTTTGGCCAGGCACAGTGGCTCATGCCTGTAATCCCAGCACTTTGGGAGGCCAAGGTAGGCCAATCACTTGAGGTCAGGAGTTCAAGACCAGACTGGCCAACGTGGTGAAACCCCATCTCTACAAAAATACAAAAAATAAGCCACACATAGTGGCGGGTGAAGCGGAAGCAGGAGAATCGCTTGAACCAGAGGGCAGGGGACGGGAAGGTTGCAGTGAGCTGAGATTGTGCCACTGCACTCCAGACTAGGAGACAGAAGGAAACTCCGTCTGAAAAAAGAAAAAAAAAAAATTGTTCTTTGATCATAATGGAATCAAATTAGGAAATTTTCTAAATCTTGAAAATTAGTACATTTTTAAACAATCAAGGGATCACAAAGGATCTCTGAGAAATTTTAATTTTGAATTGAGTGAAAATGAAAATACAAAATCAAAATCTGTAAGATGCAACCAACCCAGCAGTTCAGAAGGAATTTAATAATATTAAGTGTGTTTTTAGAATAAAAAAATTTGTTATTAGCAAAAGGTCTCAAATCAATAACACAAACTCCTATCTCAAAAAACTAGAAAAAAGGTAAAATAAATCCAAAGTTAGAACAGAATAAAGAAGAAGAAATCAATGAAACTGAAAACAGGAAAAGAGAGAAAAATCAAACCAAAAGTTGACTCTTTGAAAACATCAATAAAATTTGTCATCTCCTAGTAACACCAACAAAGAGGAAAAGGAGGAAAACAAATTACTAATTATATAATAATATTCACTGTTTGCCTAGCATATTTGCTATTTTTCCCAGTTTGTTGATTTTTAAGTTATTTGTTTATATATTATTTCTTGAGGCCAACATGGTGAAACCCTGTCTCTACTACTAAAACTACAAAAATTAGCCCGACATGGTGGTATGCACCTGTAATCCGAGCTACTCAGGAGGCTGAGGCAGCAGAATCGCTTGAACTCTGGAGCAGAGGTTGCAGTGAGCTGAGATTGTGCCACTGTACTTCAGCCTGGGGTGACCAGAGCAAGACTCCATTTCAGACAAAGTGAAACAAAACTAAAAAAACAAATAAATAAAAATAAAACACTATTTGCATCTAGAATAATGAACTGAAAATCAAATGCATATGTAGTTGTCCTTGGAGTTTTTGATGACCTTTTCTTCTCTAACTTCTTATGTTCTCTAAGGTTTCTTTAATGAAACTTTAAAAAAAAAAAAAAAAACCAAGAAAATATTAGTAAACAGAATCTTGCAACACATGAAAAGAATAATATGCCATGACTATGAGGAATTTCTTCTGGGAACGCAAGGAAGATATACACTGATAATTTAGAGATGTTTACTATGAACCCTATAACAACAAACTAAGAGTTTATAGCTAACAAGTCAACAAATGAGGTAAAACTTAAAAATAATGAAAAGAATGCGAGAAACAATGAACAGATGACACAGATAGCAAAACATTTCTAGAAAATGCAAGGCATAACGTAGGTTAGTGAGACTGAGCGTGGTGGCTCACGCCCGTAATGCTGACACTTCTGGAGGCTGAGGCTGGCGGACTGCCTGAGCTCACGAGTTTGAGACCAGCCTGGGCAACATCATGAAACCTCGTCTCTACTTATATACAAAAAATTAGCTGGGTGTGGTGGTGCGTGCCTGTAGTACCAGCTACTCGGGAGGCTGAGACGTGAGAATCACTTGAATCCGGGAGACAGAGGTTGCAGTGAGCTAAGATCATGCCACTGCACTCCAGCCTGGGCAACAGAGTGAGACTCTGTCTCCAGATAAAAAATAAATAAATAAAAAATGTAGGTTAGTGGTTCCCTGGGGAGTGGAAGGGTTTTCAGAGAAGGGTGGAAGGGAGGTTTCATATGGAAACTTTTGGGAGTGATAAATATGTTTATTATCTTGATTATGTTGATGCTTTCTTAGGCCTATAAATAAATAAAAATGTATAAAGTTATATACTTTAAACAAGTGCAGGTTATCGATATCAATTATACCTCAACAAAACCATTTTTTGTTTGTTTGTTTTTTGAAAAAAAGAAAAACTGCAAAAGAAATATATCAAACAGAGCTATGGGGTTTATTCAACTCCTGAAAAAAGCATTTTCCCTCTTCACTATACTTATGAAAGACATCAGAAAGGATTTTCTGTTTCAAACAGCCATTAAATGCCTATATGCTAAGCACTGTATAAAGATGGAAACAGATATCAATCCTACATTTACATTATGCCTTTTCTGACAGACCAGAAAACAGAATTATAAACTAGTCTGTCCCCTATCCCAAATCCTGAATAATACCCTTATGTACATTAAAGTGTTTTGTTCCCAAAGAGCTAAAAATGATCACATAATTCTTAATTATGGATACTAGAGGGTCTGCTTCACTCAGGTCCAGGCACTCCAAAAAATTAAAAACATAGTGGACACCGACTTTGCAATGTATCAATAGGTGTTACAACTTAAGGGAATCCTAGGGTAAACACAAAATTAAGTAGGTACTTTACCATAGCACTCCTCAAAACCATTACTGTGCACAATGAACACCTGAAAGAAGAATATAATATATAACATTTCCCACATCTATTTATCCACAGGATACCATCCATCCCCCACTTTTTCCCTTCAGATTTTTCAAAAGATCCAGTAAGACTAAAGCCCATGGAACACACTTAGAAAAACACAGTGACTACTTCATACTGGTTTAGATGCAATACTAAAAGAAAAAAAATCCATATAAATCCAATGAAGCCCTTTCTTTACTCCTTTAAAAATCAGGTCAACAAGGGATCTTATTAAAATAGTATAAAGCACTTACAAGCAATAATACAGGGGTGAGACTCTGTCTCAAAAAAAAAAAGATGAAGAAGGTACACATCTATTTATATCCTACTCTCCTATGAAGAGTTCCCACTATATAAAAATTAATGACCACAGAATCTTCACATACATGATACCATAACAACTTCTAGACAAATTTTTTATTCTATATCTGAATTTTACTAAAAAAAAAAAACAAGAAATATTATATAGGTATTATGAGAGTCACATATCCATAGTCTGAAGAGTCCTTACTATGAAGAAACAACATGAAGATTATTAATGGTAATTACTAAGGTGTGCAAATTTTAAGGGCTTAAAGTTAACTCAGAATATCTACTCTCTAATCCACACATTACAAATGCAATACACTGATGTAAAAGGTTAGAAGAACTACATGGGGTGATAACACAGTAAGTCATCAGAAGTAACAATAATAATAAACATTCATATAATGCTTACTATATGTTATGTGTTGAACTGTGTCTCCCTAAAATTCATATGTTGAAGCCCTAATTCCCAGTACCTCAAAATGTGCCTTTATTTAAACATAGGGTTGTTGCCCCTAATTCAGTATGACTAGCATCCTTATATCATAAAAGGAGGAAAGTTGGACAACAATACCCACACATGGAGAATGCCATGTGAAGACAAGGGCAGAGACGGAGGTAAAGTTTCCACAAGCCAAAGAACTCCCAAGACTGTCAGCAAACCAGAAGCTAGGGAAGAGGCATGGAACAACTTCTCCCTTATGAACCTCACAAGGAAGCAAACTTACTGACATCCTGACTTTGGACTTTAGCCTCCAGAATTGAAAGACAACACATTTCTGTTATTTAAGCCACCCAGTTTGTGGTACTTTGTTAGAGCAGCTCAAGCACTACAGACCCTATGTGTCCAGACACTGTTATAAGAGCCTGTATATTACTCATTTAATACAACTCATTTAATACATTTATCTGCTCCACTTTACAGGTGATCAAACTGAGGCACACAGCAGTTAATTAACTTGCCCAAGTTCGTAATTACTAAGGCAGGATTTGGAAAGTGACGCAAATGGTTTTTGTCTTAGTTCAGGATGCTATAACAAGGTACCATAAACTGGGTGGCTTACAAACAACTGAAACTTATTTCTCACAATTCTAGAAGCTGGAAGTTCAACATCAGGGTACCAACGTGGTCAGCTTCTGGTAAGGGCTCTCTTCTAGGCTGTAGGCCTGCATCCTCACATGGCAGAAGAGGGCAAGAGGGCTCTCTGGGATCCCTTTTTCAAGGATACTAACAGCATTCATAAGGGTGCCATCATCATGACCTAATAACTTCTCAAAAGCCCTTCCTCCTAATATCATCACAATAGGGAGGTTAGGATTTCAACATATGAATTTGGGGGAGACATAAACATTCTGCCCATTGCAGTGTTGTTGCTAGAATGGCCCCATAGTGTAGCTGTGTGTTTCAACTGTCTGGGGCATACGGATCAAAGTTTGATTCTCTGGACCTGTAAAACTTTGTTCTCTTTATACATTCTAAAATCTTATAATAAATCTTTTCTACTTAAATTAGGTATAGTAGATTCAGTTGATCTCAACTAGGAACCCTAACTCCAGTAAGGAATTGGAGTTCTGGAGAAAGATGAAGTACCTAAAGAAACTGACAGTGGTTGCAGCCCCAGAAAAATATCCGAGTAATCTCTGACTACTATTCGATATACGGGTTTCGAGGTTTGCACAACAGCAGTGAAGGGCCAATCTGACAAACCTGGCCACAAAAATCAGTTCCTCTGGTCTTGTTCATCTATCTGATCATAAACACTTTATTGACCTCTCTCCAAAAGTAAGCCTAGATAGATAGACCACACTGGAGTCCAGTTAAGGAGAGGAGGTCATGAGGTAAGGAAAATAATGGAGGGTTCCAAACTACCATGGACTTCAAGAGAGGTGACTAGAGATTAGCAGCTGAGATTTGGCTTTTCCTATACGTCAAAATTTACATGGCCCAAACTTGATAATTTCTTCTCTTATTCACTGTTCTTCACTAAATTCCCTTCATGTTAGCTCCCTGTGAAAACACTGCACACACAAATTATTTCACAACTTGAGAGTTAAATACATTTTAGGACAAAAATATACTCTTCTGTTATGGATTGAATTGTACTATGCAAAAAAAGATGTACTGAAGTCTTAACCATCAGTACCTATAAATGTGACTTTACTTGGAAACAGGGTTTTCCCAGGTGTAATACAGTTGACACTGGATTTTTCTCGGTGATTTTTGCCAGCTGGACCACCTCTAGCTGGTGACGCCTCCACTGAAGCCTCACTCGGCCCCAGGCCTGCCGCAGGAGACACCCTGCCCACTCAGTCCACGAGGCTGTGCCTTGCTTGTGCACCAGCTCAGCCTGTGGCTGGGCTGGGACTGCCCCAGCCCACCCATGTTACAGCTCATACCCACGTTCAGCAGTTCCCAAGTTCTTGTCCTGCATCCAAGAAGAATGAGATTACACTGACCATCAAGGGGTGAGAAGGGTAGAGAAGAGTGTTACTAAGCAACAGGACAGCTCTCAGCAGAGAGGGGATGTGAGGGTGGTCCCCCACTCGAAGTCGGGTGTCTCTCCTTCACTGTGGCTGGGTCCGAAGCTTTTATGGGCTCAGAATGGGAAGTGCATGCTGACTGGTTTGTGAGTATGCAAAAAAGACTAAAACAAAGGCACCACTCAAAGGTGGGCTTGACAGTATAAAAATCCAATTAGAAAAGTGTAGGTATATGTAAAACAAGTGAAGGATAGGGATCAATCAGAGGAAAGCACACCAAACAGGAAGAGAGGTTCTCAATCCAGTACATGGATTTATCCAAGAATCCAAGACTCGTAGCTTGGCTTTCAGGCTTTAAACTGTCTTTGGTTTGAAGGTAGAATTTTACCGGGGACCTGCCCCTGTCTGCTAAGCATTTGTCTGCCTCCTGCTACTATCCTAGTTAAAATAACGTTAAAATAAAGTTAAACTGGTGCCCTTACAAGACATCTTATAAGGAACATTTGGACACAGCCACAGAGAGGAGAATGCCATGTAAAGACACAGGGACCTAGGAGAAGGCCATGTGAAGACAGAGGCAGCGATTGGAATGACACATTTATAAGTCAAGGAACAACAAGAACTGCCACAGTCACCAAAAGCCACGGGAGGCAAAGAAGGATTCCTCCCCTAGAGCCTTCAGGGAGAGTATGGCCCTGTTAACAGCTTTACTTCAAACTTCTAGCCTCCAGAACTGTGTAAGAATAATTCTGTTGTTTTAAGGCACTCAGTTTGTAGTAATGTGCTGCAGTAGCCCTAGGAAACTAAAACGTCTTCTGTTATATTCATTTTTTTCCATCTTCAGTGAACCCCTAATTTAGGCCTGAAGCTATAGACCAAATGAGTTAACTGAGAATTGAAGTCAATGAAGGTTCCACAATGCAGAGTAGCTGCAGGATAAGCTCTTTAATCTTCTACACAACATTCGCTGGCATATTACCAGCAAGTTCTCATATTTTCTTAGCTTAAGAGCTCTTGAACTACTAAATACAATTTTCATAATGAATGAATATGCTTATAAAGAGGAGTTAGGAAGGTAGAACAAAAACTATATTGGCTTGAAGCATGGGCATCAGATATTTTGCTAAATAAAATGGAGGTCACCATGTCAATTCCACATGAGCATTTCCTGTCAGTCTGCTGTTAAAAAAAGCCAAGAATGAGTGTGTGACAAACCTATTGTACAATGAAAGATACTAAGTAACAGAATATTACTAAGAGTACCACTTAAAACTTAATCTAAAATATTTTAGCTGCCCCTTACTATAGGGAATCCTTATGGAACAACCATATTTTACTTCATCCTTCAAAGGAACTAAATAAAATATCATCTTGGAAGAGTAGCATAATATGGATCTGACAGCTTAGAGGGCGTAGAATGTTACCATATGTCTTTTTAATTTTAGTCATTCTTGGGGGTGTAAAGTGGTATATCATTGTGGTTTGATTTCCATTTTCCTAATGACTAATGATACTGACCACCTTTTCATATGCTCATTGGCCATTTGCACATCTTCTCTGGAGAAACGCCTATTCAAGTCCCAGTTTTTTTTGTTTTTTTTTTTAAGAGATGGGGTCTTGCTATGTTGCCCAGGCTGATCTCAAACTGCGGGAGCTCAAGCAATCCTACTGTTTCAACCTCCAAAGTAGCAGGGCCTGCAGGACTGTGTCTGACTTTTGCTCAGTTTTCAGTTGGTGATATGGTTTGGCTGTGTCCCTATCCAAATCTTATCTTGAACTGTAGCTCCCAAAATTCCCACATGTTGTGAGAGGGACCTGGTGGGAGTTAACTGAATTATGGAGATGGGTTTTTCCTGTGATAGATAGAAAATAAGTCTCATGAGATCTCATGGTTTTATGAAGGGGAGTTTCCCTGCACAAGTTCTCTTCTCTCATCTGCTGCCATGTGAGACATGCCTTTCACCATGATTATGAGGCCTCCCTAGCCACATGGAACTGTGAGTTCATTAAACCTCTTACTTTTGTAGATTGCTTACTCTTGGGTACGTCTTTATCAACATCATGAAAATGGACTAATACAGTTGGGTTATTCATCTCTTTTGAGTTGTAAGGGTTCTTTATATATTTTGTATGCAAATACCCTGTGTCAGATACATGATTTACAAACATCTTTTCTGATTCTGTGGATTGTCTTTTCACTTTCTTGATAGTGTCCTTTAATGTGCAAAAGTTTTAAATTTTGATAAAGTGTAATTTATCTCACTTCCTTTTGTCACTTGTGCTTTTGTTGTTGAATCTCAGAAACCAAGGTCACAAAAATTTCCTCATGTTTTTCTCTAAGAGATTGTATGGTTTTAGATCTTTAGGTATATGATACATTTTTAGTTGCTTTTTTGCATGGTATGAGGAAGTGATATATATTCATTCTTTTGCATGTAGATACCAGTTGTCCCAGGACAATTTTTTGAAAAGACTATTCATTACCAATTACATTGTCTTCACATTCTTGTTAAAAATTAATTAACTATAAATGTCAGAGTTTATTTCTGGACTCTCAATTCTATTCCACTGATCTACATATCTATCTTTATGCCATTACCAGACTGTATGAATTACTGCAGCTCTGTACTAAGTTTTAAAATCAGTACATGTAAGTCCTCCAGTTGTGTTCTTTCTCAAGTTGATTTTGGCTATTCTTTTTAGAATTTGTTTTAGCTATTCTGGGTTGCTTGCATTCCAGTATGAATTTTAGGAACATTTTACAATTTCTGCCACAAACACCAACTTGGATTCTGATGGGGACTGCATTGAATCTATAGAACAATTTGGGAAGTGCTGCCATCTGTGCTAGGCAGATTAATGTACTCTAAGGATACCCAACATCCTAATCCTCAGAATTTGTGAAATGCTACCTTACATGCTAAAAGGAACAGTGCAGATATGCTATGGTTCTTGAGATAGGGAGGTTATCCTGGATTACCTGGATAGGCCCTAATAAAATCACAAGTGATTTTATAAAATGAGGCATTGGGAGATCTGATGACAGAAGAAGGCACTGGAGAATGGAAGCAGGAGGAAAAAAGGTGATATGATGCAGGGCCATGAACCAAGGGAAGTGGACAACCTCCAAAAAGCAAATCAAAACAAAACAAAACAAAAACAAACAAAAAACTATCTTAGAGCCTGCCTTCAGAAGGAAGCAGCTCTGCTGACATTTTGATTTTAGTCCCTTAAAACTCATTTCACACTTCTAATCTCCAGACTTGTGAAAGAATAAATCTGTGTTGTTTTAAGCCACCAAATTTATGGTAATTTGTTACAGCATCCCTAATAAACTAATACACCCAATACATCCTAAGTGTGTCTGCACATAACAACAAAGTTTGATATAAATGTAGCAAAAATAAAAATGACTGAAATTTGAAAATCTACAATTATGTCAAATAGTTTTATATCCTTTTATAAATAATTGATAAAACAGGTAGACAAAAAATTAGTAAAGATATCTGTAGAGGGAGATAACAGAAACATGGCAAAAGTTTTACAACTGGTAAATCTAGGTTATGGGTAAGGGGTGTTTATTTTACTATTCTTTCAACTTTCTCTAATTTAAAACTTTTTAAAATAAAAAGATGGGGAAAAATCACTGAAGTATAGAGAATATATGAAAGATAATCTATTTTTTATCTGGGGCATCATCAAACTCTATCATCTTACCATTAGATTTTATTATTTACTACAAAAATGCTATTTGCCACATTGATTTTTTAAAAAACATTTTAACACAGGGTCTCATTCTGTCACCCAGGCTGGAATGCAATGGCACAAACACAGCTCATTGTAGTCTCAACTTTCCAGGCTCAAGCCTCAGGATACTGAGGCTCAACTTCCTCTCACATCAGCCTCCAATGTAGCTGGGACCACAGGCATGCACCATCACACCTAGCTAATTTTTTTTATTTTTTGTAGGGACAAGGTCTCACTTTGTTGCCTAGGCTGGTCTAGAACTCCTGGGTTCAAATAATCTTCCTGTCTCAGCCTCCCAAAGTGCTAAGATTAAAGGTACGAACCTGCCCAATCAACAGTGACTTTTAAATAAAGGTTGGCCTGCAAATATAGAGTCTAAAGAACTTCTATTTTAAACAGGAAGAGAGAGAGAGAGAGAGAGAGAGAGAGAGTGTGTGTGTGTGTGTGTGTGTGTGTGTGTGTGTGTGTAACATTTTATTGTAAAAATATCATGAAAGAAGAGAGAATGGTCCCTTGTACCCATTACTGAGTTTCAACAATTATCATCATTTTGCCATTCTTTTTTGTCCATATCCTATCTCATGTGTTCCAATGCTTTGGCATAAACATTAAGTCTTAAGTACAAAAAGAATAACTGAAAAGAATATGTCAAGTGAAAATCGAAAAGAATATGTCAAGTGAAAAGACCACAATGTTCTATAAAAATAACTGCTCTATAGTAAACTAAAGTTGAAAAATTAAACACAGAGAGGTCAGACTAAACATTGCTGGGTTAAAATAAAATTCAAACTGATAAAATAGGCTGCAAAATATTTTCGCAATTCAAGAGTAACTGATATACAAAAGAGAGGGGAGTGGAAGTTAACAAGATAGTACCACCTAATCCTCTAAGGACATGAACTTAGGATACTGAAATAAGAACGTGACGTAAGTACAGACCAGAGGAAAATACAATAATGCTTAAAAACTCAAACGCAGTCGTTTCAATGTCAGAATATCAGTTAACCAAAAATTGCCATTAATATCAAACTGGCCTTATAAAAAAGCTGCCTCTACATGAAAATAAAGTCTTTTCCACTGAAAAAACTCTAACTAGGAAGAAAAATGGGGATTTCTGAAGTCATATTCTATTTATAGCACATACATTCTACCATGTACTATAAAAAGTCCAGGGATGTACCCATTTTCACAAAAAAAAAAAATTCTACAAAAAAATTTCTATTTTTTTTCTATTCATCATAGTACTGGAAGTCCTAGCCAGAACAATTAGGCAAGAAAAGAAATAAAAGGCATCCAAATTGGAAAGGAAGAAGTAAAATTATCTCTGTTCACAGATGACATAATCTTAGATATGACAAACCTTATAGATTCCACATCATAAAAAACTGTAAAAATAAATGAATTTAGCAAAGTTGTAGGATACAAAATCAACACACCACAATCAGTTGCATTTCAGTACACTAACAATGAACAATCCAAAAAGGAAATTAAGAAAATAATCCCATTTACAATTTTAGCATTAAAAAGAATAAGACAAGAATAAACTTAGAGAAAATAAAAAGGCAAAAGACATGTATTCTGAACACTACAAAGTATGGCTGAAAGAAATTAAGAGACAACACAAATAAATGGAAGATATCCCATGATTTTGAATTGAAAGGCTTAATATTGTTAAGATGTCAATACTACCCAAATTTGTCTACAGATTTAATATAATCCCTATTGAAATCCCAATGGCATTTTGTGTGCGAGTGTGTGGAGAAATAGAAAAAAGCATCCTAAAATTCATATGGAATCTCAAGGGACCCCAAACAGCCAAAACAAAAGATGGAAGTTTCATAGCTGCTGGCTTCAAAACATATTACAAGGCTACAATAATAAAACTTGTCTGGTACTGGCATAAAGACAGACATATAGACTAGTGGAACAGAGGGCCCAGAAATAAACCTTCACATGTAAGGTCAAATGATTTTTGACAATGGTGCCAACACAATTCAACAGGAAAAGGACAGTCTTATCAACAAATGGTGGTGGGAAAACTGGATATCCATATGCAAAACAATAAAATGGTACCATTACCTTAGCTATATACAAAATTTAACTCAAAATGGATCAAAGACCTAAACTAAGAGCTAAAGCTATAAAACTCTTAGAAGAGGCATAAAGGAAAAATTTCATGGCATTGAATCTGGCAATTTCTCGCATACTGACACCAAATCACAGGCAAAAAAAAAAAAAAAAAAAAAGTAAATATAAACTGGACTACATCAAAACGTAAAACTTCCGTGTAAATACCACAATTCACAGAGTGAAAAGGCAACCTACAAAATGGGAGAAAATATTTGCAAATAATATTTCTAATAAAGGGTTAGAATATATAAAGAAATCCTACAATTAAGAAACAAAAAAGCAAATAACCTGATTTTTAAATGGGCAAAGAATATAAATAGGCATTTCTCTAAAAATGAGAGACAGGTGGTTAACAAGCACATGAAAAGATGTTCAACATTACTAATCATTAGAGAAATGCAAATCAAAATCACAATGAGATATCACCTCACACCAGTTAGAACGGCCACTATTAAAAAAAAAATACACAAAACAGAAAATAACAACTGTTGCAAGGATGTAGAAAAACTGGAACCCTTGTGCATTGTGTCTAGAAACGTAAAATGGTGCAGCTGTTATGGAAAATGATATAGACCTTCCTGAAAAAACTTAAAATTAGAATCACCACATGATACAATAATCCCATTTTGGGGCATACATCCAAAAAAATGGAAAACAAGATTTCAAGGGAATATCTGCATATCCATATTCACTGCAGCTATTATTCAAAATAGCAAAGAGGTAAAAGTAACCCAAAAGTCCACTGGCAGAGATAAATGCATAAAGAAAATGTGATATACACACTGAGTACAACGTGTACACTGCTCGGGTGATGGGTGCACCAAAATCTCAGAAATCACCACTAAAGAACTTATTTGTGTAACCAAACATCACCTGTTCCCAAAAACCTATTGAAATACAAAATAAATTGAGATAAATGTTTTAAAAAAGATAGAAAGAAAAAGAAAATGTGGCATATAATCCCAATGGAATATTAGCCTTAAAAATGAACAAAATCAGTCGGGTGCGGTGGCTCACGCCTGTAATCCCAGCACTTTGGGAGGCCAAGGTGGGCAGATCATGAGGTCAGGAGATCAAGACCACCTGGCTAACACAGTGAAACCCCGTCTCTACTAAAAATACAAAAAATTAGTTGGATGTGGTGGCACACGCCTGTAGTCCCAGCTGTGGTGGCACAAGCCTGTAGTCACAGCTACTAAGGGGGCTGAGGGAGGAGAATCGCTGGAACCCAGGAGATGGAGGTTGCATCGAGCCGAGATCACGCCAGTGCACTCCAGCCTGGATGACAAAGCAAGACTCTGTCTCAAAAAAAAAAACCAAAAAACAAAAAAAACAAAATCTTGTCACATATTGCAACACAGACTATGAGCACATTATGTTAAATGAAATAAGTCAGTCACAAATAGACACTGTCTGATTCTACTTTTATGGGGTATCTAAAGTAGTTAAACTCATAGAAACAGAAAGTAGAATGGTGGTTGCCAACAGGTAGGGGAGAGGAAAATTAAGACCTGTTTGATAGGTGTAGAACTTCCATTTTACAAGGGGAAAAAATTCTGGGCATCTGTTCGACAGCAATATAAACATAGTACTAAACTGCACAGTTAAAAATGACTAAGATGAGAAATTACATGGTATTTGTTTTTTGCCACAATTAAAAAAGAAAAACAGAAAATAACAATTGTTGAGGAGAATACAGAAAAACTGAAATCTGGCCAGGAGCGGTGGTTCACGCCTGTAATCCCAGCACTTTGGGAGGCCCAGGTAGGTGGATCACTTGAGGTCAGGAGTTTGAGACTAGCCTGACCAACATGGTGAAACCTAGTCTCTACTAAAAATACAAAAATTAGCTGGGCGTGGCGGCGGGCATCTGCAATCCTAGCTACTCGGGAGGCTAAGACACAAGAATTGCTTGAACCTAGGAGATGGGGGTTGCAGTGAGCTAAGATCGTGCCACTGAACTCCAGCCTGGGCAACAGAGACTTTGTCCAAGAAAAAAAAAAAGAAAAAAAGAAAAACTGAAATCCTCACATATCACTGGCAGACATGTAAAATGATGTAGTTTCTATGGAAAATGGTATGGTTGTTTCTTAAAAGACTAAACATAGAATTACCATATGGTCCACCAATTCTATTTCTAGATATACCAAAAGATATTTAACAGGGATTTGAATAGGTATTTGTAAGCCCATATTCATAGCAGCAATATTCACAATAGCCATGAGGTGGAAGCAACTCAAATGTACATCGATGAATGAAGGATAAAGAAAATGTGGTACATATACACAATGGACTACTATTCTGCCATAAAAAAGAATGAAATCACATCATTTGTGGCAACATGGATGAACCTGGAGGATATGATATTAAGTGAAATATGCACAGAAAGAGAAACACTACATGTTCTTGCTCATATGTGGGAGCTAATTAAGTTGATCTCATAGAGGTAGAGAATAGAATGGTGATAACCAGACAGAAGTTGAGAAGGATGGGGAGAGGGAAGGATGAAGACAGGTTGGTTATTCACAGTAGACAAGACATTGAAGCAACTTAAATGTCCATGGACAGATGAATAAGCAAAATGTAGTATGTACAATGAATTATTCAGCCTTTAAAAGGAAGGAAAATTTGACACATGCTATATAACATAGAGGAAACTTGAAGACATTATGCTAAATGAAATAAGCTAGTCAGCAAACAAACAAATACATAATTCCTCTGATGTGAGGTACCTGGAGTAGTTAAAATCATAGACACAAAAAGAATGGTGGTTGCCAAGGGCTGAGGGTGGGGGAGAATGGGCAGTTAGTGTTTAATGAGTACAGAATTTCAGGTTGATACAGACAAAAAAGTTCTGGAGATAGGTGGTGGTGATGGTTGCACAACTATGAATGTACTTAATGCCATAAAACCACATACTTAAAATTCGTTAAAATAGCAAATTTTGTTATGCATATTTTATGACAAAAAAGTCCTCTTTTATATGCAGCATTCATTTTAAACTTTTATTGTAAATAAAAATTCATGAAATGTTAATTTTTGCTTTCAACTGACAGAAAGAAAACTAAAATTAACTTAAAAGGGGGAACAAAGGAATATAATACAAATTCTAAAGCAATAGAGAATTAAAGCAGAGTTGGATCATGAGTGCTCAGCAACTGTCATCAAGACGCAGTGTGCCCTGTTTAAATAAAAAGTGTAGTATTTAATAATAACTGCAAATAGTATGATGTATTCATAAAGCAAATATAACCCTGATTTGTCTTTTCAAAGAAGTCAATGTTCATTTACAGTAATACTTGAATTAAGTAAGACATTTCAATGACACTGTTTGCGGTCAAACAGCATGTATTGACCAAGTCAAAAATCAGAGATCTAATTTCAACTTCACCATTTACAGGCCATGCAAACCTAAACAGGGAATTTAATGAGCCTCAGTTTATTCATTCATTAAACTGGGATCTCCTCTCTGAATCATACGTATGAGTTTCAAATGAGATATTTACCAAATCATTTAAAAACCATGAATTTAGGATCTCCTCTCTGAATCAGTATGAGTTTCAAATGAGATATTTACCAAATCATTTAAAAACCATGAATTTTTACATCAATGTAAGGCATTATAACACATTATCATATGATTTCTTTCTGACTACATCACCAAGTGCCCTTTCCTCTGCCTGTTCTACTCCAAAAATGGTGAGTATCTAGCCCCAGTGCATTCTGCTTGGTATTAATCTATTATGTTAGGAGAGCATAGCCCTTTGGCATAATTTTAAAACAAGCCAAAACCTGAGGTTTAGGCATCTTAGGTTAAGAACCACAGTAACTTCTTTCTTGTTTCTGCTAAAAATATAGAATGCTGGTGCTTGGAAGAAAGTGAATGTGTCTTGCCTTTCACTGGACGACCATTATCAAATAGCCACAGTGTGACAGGTGCTCTTTCAGACACTTAAAAGTCCTTCCACTGGACAACTATTGTTGAATAGCTACTCTGTGACAGTTGCTCTCTTAAGATACTTCAGAAAGGAAGTATATTATTTTAATATACATTTATGATTTTAATATACATTTCACATGCCTATTTTTAAATTATATATATTTAGATACACATATTAATGTGCATCTTAATATACATTTTTAAACCATAATAAAATCAGATATTCCTCATAGAAACTGAAATTCTTGCTTTCCTACAACAGTGGTATACTAAGTATTTTTTCATTACAGTACCTGAAAGTTTCTAAACCAATATCCACTTTCCCCTTGATCATAACTAACCAAACTATAACTGTGTTCATGGTAGTAAGGTGCCCGGCTAAATAAATCTCCGTTTCTAGCAAAATGTGTACATGAGAAACAGTTAACATGCAAGAAATGACCAATTAGATATATGTCCCAATCTGTCAAAGATTCATGGGAAAGTTTTACTTTCTCAGGTAGTCAGTATGTCTTCATTCTTTTCCTATCTGGAAACTAGATTCAATGCCAGAAGATAAAGCAATCTTGCTGAGGCCCTATGGATGAAAATAAGCATGGTGGACCAGAAAAAGAGAAGAAACTTAGTTTCTATCATCCCAAAATACGACTCTTTGACATAAATATTTTTGAGCTAAAGGCAATTAAGAAGCAGCAAATGGAGTAAGGGCTGTTTCTATCCTCCACTCTTTTCTACCAAGACAGGATATAAATTCTCCTTTACTGGAGACAAGTCTTATCAGCTCAGAGGCAGCACCAGAGAAATCTGCAAACAAATCTTACTCCATTAGTTTATTTCCATAAATTTACCTTCCCACAGTTTCCCACCTCTGGAAGCCTAAAACTGCTTTTCTTTGTCTGGTCACTTCTCTAAAAGGTATTGTTCTTTGTTAAAGATGTTATATAAGCCAGAGTTTTAAGCCACTGGTTTATCTTTTGTTGAGGTTTCTCCTGAGTGATGTGCACTGCACACATTAGCAAACTTGCTTGTTTTTCTCTTCTTATTCTGTCTCTTGTTATAGGACTCTCTCCCAACTACAAACTTAAGAGGACTGAGAAGTTATATTTCCTGCCCTACAATATCCCTGGACTATCATATGAGAAAGATGCATCTGTTACTGTTAAGCTACTGTATGGGAGACTTCATACTATTTACAACAAAACAAATGGTACTTACAAAGAAGTAATTATAAACTAGAGGCAATTTAAGTGCTTGAAAAGACCACGAAAAAGAATATCATTTAGATCAGAGAGAAACAGGCTTTATGAAGAAAATAAATTCATACCTTCTTGTTCTAACAGAAACTTGGCTCTCCTTCTACAATCTTTCAAGCAGGCAATGTTTTCTACTTCACCCCTTCTACCACATGGCCTGGAGGTTAGGTTGCTGTCCACTTTGCTTCTTACTGACATTTCCAGACTCTTCTCCCTCCATCCTCTTCAAGAACTCCAGCTTTGAATCTCGTATCATCAAACCATGCCATTCATCACCACTTCCTGACCTCTTCTCTTCTAATGATCCTGTATTCAACCCAATTTCTGCTACCCAATCCCGCGATCATTACCAACCCCTCCATTATGTACACTAGGTTCTATGCCCTCCTGCCTCATCAAGGACATTCGTCCAAGAATGCTCCCCTTTCTCTCCTACATCATCAACTTTTCCCTTCTCTACGGAATCATTCCCATTGGACATAACTATGATGCAATTCCTAAAGCTTATTTAAAAAAAAAAAAAAACCTTTGAAATGTATATCCATTTCCAGTTACTACTAGTTTCTCTGCTGTACTTTACAGGAAAATTCCTCATGTAAGTTATCTATATTCTATCTGGAATTGCTCTCCCTGTTTTCTTGAGCCCAATGCAAATAGGCTTTTGGTCCTACCACCACCAAACCTGCTCTTTTCTAAATACATTACTTTTCTGTTGTTACTTTAATGTATCTTTTATTTAGAAAATTACATTTCTAACTTTATATGTAGTATGTAGGAAAATAATTTATATAAACTGATCTTTTTCCATAAATTTGGTTAAATTTTACTAATATTTATTAAATATATTTAATATAACCATATTAACTATATATGTGTAACAATTATTATGTAAAATATAATTATAATTAATATATTATAACCTAATGTAACAGATCCTTTTGAGTTTTCTAAGTAGACTATCACGTCACCTGCAAATAAAGACAATTTTGTACTTTTGCAGGGTCTAAAAGACTGGGCAAAAGGAAGCAGAAGTTTTGTGCCAAAATGGTATTTTGAAAATGGGATACATTAGAAAACAGGAGGTGAAGGAGAAGGAGAAAAGGAGTCTAAATTTGGTAAGGTGAACTTGCAAAGGTGACAGACAGGCCTATGATTTTGCTAAGAAGGAGCTCAGTTTCTTGAATTACTGTAATCAACACACTGTCCACCCTGAATTTATATCCTCAGCCCCAACGTCCTCCATGAATTTCTTGACTAATATATCATTGGGTAGTTGAAAGGTAGGCCAAATTTAATACTTCCAAAATGAATTGTTATTTCTCCCATAAAATGGCTCCTCACTCAGTATTCTCCACATCAGTAAAGATGTATGAATCTACTTGTCTAACTGTCCCTAAAATATTCTTTTAGTCTCCTTGAGAGCAGAAATTTGGCTGTTGTATCGCTAGTGCTTAGAGTAATATCTAGGACATAGGAGAACTTCAATATGTACTTGTTTGAATGAATTAATTACCAGAAGATTATTCTGTTCTTAATTCTCCATTCTTCAGCAGAAATCAGTAAAATAACTAAAACTTTCAGCAGCTATAGGACAGTTTAATTTTGGTTGTTTTTCTTGGTTAAAAAAAAAAGCTGAGAGGGATGTTGTAATATAACAAAAAATAAATATTTCATCTTTGTCCCAAATATTGTACCAGGTTCCTGGCACAGTTCCTAAAACCCTTGGAATGTCTGGACTAACAAGACTGCCTTTTGTATGCTAATAGAATGATGGTGGCCACTAGATACCAGAAAGATCAATGCATGATTAGAGGATTGGAATTTTCAATCCCACCCCACACCAACTTCTGGGGAGGGGAGAGAGGCTGAAAACTGAGTCAATCACCAATGACTAATTATTTAATCAATCATGGTTATGTAATGGAACCTCCATAAAAGCCCCTAACCACAGGGTTCAGAGAAATTCTGAGTTGATGAATACATCAAGGTGCTGAGAGGTCAACCCATGAGAGAGGGAAGTGAAGCTTTGTGCCCCTTCCCCCATACTATGCTCTATATATCTTTTCTATTGGCTGTTCCTGAGTTGTATCCTTTATTTAAAAACAACAAAAACAACAAACAGTAATAATAAGTTAAGCACTTTGCTGAGCTCTGTGAGTTGTTCTAAAGAATTACCAATCCTAGGCCGGGCGCGGTGGCTCACACCTGTAATCCCGGTACTTTGGGAGGCTGAGGTGGGTGGATCATGAGGTCAGGAGATCGAGACCATCCTGTCTAACATGGTGACACCCTGTCTCTACTAAAAATACAAAACAAATTAGCTGGGCGTGGTGGCGAGAGCCTGTAATCCCAGCTACTTGGGAGGCTGAGGCAGGAGAATGGCTTGAACCAGAGGGAGCGAGGGTTGCAGTGAGCCAAGATCGCACCACTGCACTCCAGCCTGGGCAACAGAGTGAGACTCTGTCTCAAAAGAAAAAAAAAGAATTACCAATCCTGAGGCGGGAGTTGTGGGAAACCCCTTGATCTACAGCAGGTAAATGAGAAATACTACTGACAACCTGGGACTTATAACTGGCATCTGAAGTGGGAACAATCTTAGGGGACTGAGTCCTTAACTTGTCTCCATTCTTTGTCCTTGTTGTTTATGCCTTTTTAGCCCTTCACTGTCATTTTAGTGAACATAAAGGAAAAAGCAGAAATAAAGGTGTGCGTTCAATACAATGTTTGACCTGTAATCCAGAGCTTACATTTTAGTCAAACTAGAAGATTATTCCCCTGACTCCAAGTGTGTGCACCTTCCCAGTCTCCAAATAGCCCAATAAAATCTTATCTTTCAATACTCAGTTCAAGTGCCAACTCCACACAACATATTCTCTAACCTTCCAAACTGTAAATAATTTATCCATCTTCTGAATTTTCATAGCACATTACTTGTATCTCTTCTGGCATTTACTTAGACCATATGTGCTATATTTTAATGACTAATGCTCAAAAATCTCCTCCACTGCTCAAAGTTATTTACTTCACTAAAACAGTTTAAATTCTATCAATCAGGGATTTAGTTAATAAGACACATTTTAAAATACAAATATTCTTCAAAATAATAAACCTATTGGTATGCATTAGTTTAGCATGCTCTTTTCCTTCTACCCAAACTATGATCTATGAACTGAGCAAATATGTTATCTAAAAGGTAAGGAAAGATATCTTACACAATTTCAAGAATCAAGCATCTGGTGACATGGTTTGGCTCTGTGGTCCCAACCAAATCTCATATTGAATTGTCATCCTCAATGTTGGAGGAGAGCCCTGGTGGGAGGTAGCTGGATCATGGTGGCAGACTTCCCCCCTCTGTTCTTGTGATAGTGAGTGAGTTCTCAAGAGATGTGGCTGTTTTAAAAGTGTGCAGCACTTCCCCCTTGGGCTTGCTGTCTTCCTTTTGTCAGCCATGTAAGACATGCTTGCTTCCCCTTTGCCTTCTGCCATGATTATAAGTCTCCTGAGGCTTCCCTAGAAGCAGAAGAATGTACAGCCCGCAGAATCATTAGATAATTAAACCTTTTTATCAATTATCCATTCTCAGGGAGTTCTTTATATTAATAATGATGTGAGAACAGACTAATACGTCTGGCCTTGACAAAAGAGAAAGCAGGATATGGCTGTATGTGTCATGAGTAACCTGCAGGGTTTTTTTTTTTTTTTCCTAATACTTATGCGCTAAGGTAAACATCAGCCCAACAGTATGTCAACCATCTTCCCTCCCTACTTTCACATATATGCCTCTGGCTACATTTTACCTTCTAGAAATACAGTCTCATCTAAGGTTTAAATCAATTTCACCTAAAAAAAAAAAAAGTCTATAACAAAAGAGAAACTTACAGCATGTAATCTGTCACTGAGAGAGATAATTTAGGGTTGTAGACTCTTTGGGTAGATGGCAGACCCAATAATATGCTATAACAGGTGTGTTTCAGAGAATACAAATATAAGATTTTAAAAGCTGGAAAAAGAAACACCAGAAAGAAAGAACAGAATGTAGAGATACAGTCTGGAATCCACTGTAATAAAACAGCTGACCTTGCAGTATAACTCTCCAGTCCCTTCATTTATACATCCTAAACTCTTTCCAAGCTTGAGAGGAGTCTATAATAATCTTTAAAAGACGCAACATCAAGGGCTTTCCCTTGCTGCAGGTCCATGAAAATAGGATGTTATATCTCTCAAATTGTATTACCTTTAAACTAAAATAAAATTACTTCAGAAAAGAGAATTCACAGAAAAAGAGAAAACATTTGCAGAACCCAAATGTCAGCTGATGAACAGAAAAACAAAAGGTGGTATATCCATACATGGTATATTATCTGGCAATTACAAAGAATGAAGTAGTGACACCTGCTACAATGTGACAGAACCTTGAAAATATATACTAAGTGAAAGAGCCAGGCATAAAAGATCATATATTATATTATTCCATTTATATGAAATATCTACAATAGTCAAACCTATGAAACAGAATATTGGTTCTAGAATATTAGTTGCCTAGGACTGCATGGTTTGGGGAGGAAAGGAGAGCGACTGTTAATAGGTATGAAGTGGTTTCAGAGAATAATAAAAATCTACTAAAATTAGTTTATGGCTCCAATTGCACAACTCTCTGGATATACTAAAAGCCATTGAATTGCACAAGTTATAATGGGTGAATTACATGGTATGTTAATTATATCTTAATAAAGCTGTTAAAAAAATACCTCAGGCCAAAAGAATATCTCTAATGTAATGAAGTGTTATGATCGAGGAGAGACTTTAAATTATACTGCTAATAAAAACTAAAAATGTAAATGACTTTGCTGACAGCCCAGAAATATTTTTTTTGTTAAAATCCTAGTCTTAATCTGTGGTGGACTTGATCTCTTCCTCTATCAGCATAGTTAGAATTTCTCCTCATGTTTGTGTGCCATGAAGAACTGGCATACTTATGTTGCTACCCATCCCACTCATAGTCTCTCCTACAGCCAAATTGATATTATATATTTCATATATTCTTTACCATCTTCTAGGTGAGCTATAAATGAAATCTCTAGTAAGAGGCACAGAAAGCAGGGAAAGTAATGGACCGATTTGTTTGTAGGAGTCTACAGATTCTGCACAAATTAAATATTTTAGATTCAGTTACCTTAACAAAAATGAATTAGACGCCTACCTCAAATAGTCCTAACGGACTCACTGTTGCAAGACATAGACTTACACAGGAACAGTTCTATCAGAGTAAATCCGTGTAGAAAACTGGGCACCTACCTCTCTGTTGTTTCTTAATCTTCAAAATGGGGATGATGAATTAACTGATCTCTCTGTCCTTCTCAGTTCTATAAGTCTGTATATTTTGTATCATCCTCTAGTCTAGCTAACACTACCACAATTCTCCTATCCTCAGTAAACTGGCTGGTTGCAGGATAGAGCAGCAAATTAATCATATAATTTATTTTTAAATAGGGTCTAAATTATTCAGTATTATTTTTATAGAGTTTAAATTATTCAAGTCCATCTTACCATAGCTCAGAGCAATAATTAAAAGTAAAAAGTTCGCCATGAAAAGTGGCACAGGCCAAATGGTTCAGAATTTTATAAGCTGAAAGATACCTGCAGTTTTCTTACACAGTTTTCGCCACTCCAACCTTGCTTTTCAGAATTATACCTGTTCTTTCACCCCCCTACCTTATTTAATGAACCTTGTTCTGATTCTTCAAATCATATGGTTTCTTTTGAACCTTCCTAGCACACTGTTAATATCGCTTTTTGAATACTAATCATATTAAAGTCATTTTTATACTTCTCTTAGTTTTACACATCCCAAATCATCAAATACTATATCATAAACTCTAAAGAGCAAGGACTATGCCTTTCCTGTAATAAAAGAATAGCGATTTTCACATAAGAAACATATCAAAATTGAATTGGAGTAACACAATTCTTTTGGATGACCAAAAATACAATTTTAAAAAGTACCAGTCTTAAAGAGTACTTCTTTTTGGATTGTGACACACATACGCTGATAATTTCTTATAACTGAAACTAATTAAGTAGAAAAGTAGGGCAAGCGTAGTGGCTCATGACTGTAATCCTAGCACTTTGGGAGGCCGAGGCGGGGGACTGTTTGAACTCAGGAGTTTGAGACCTCCCTGGGCAATATAGCAAAACCCTATCTCTACAAAAAACACAACTGGTGGCGGGCACTGGGAGTCCCAGCAACTCAGAAAGCTGAGGTAGGAGAATCTCAGGAGCCCAGGAGTTTGAAGCTGCAGTGAGCCGTGATTAGGCCACTGCACTCCAGCCTGGGCAATACAGCAAGACCCTGTCCCAAAAAAAAAAAAATAGAAATGTAGCTAATAAATATTAGTGGAGTTACAAAAACACACTCTTCCTAGGTCTTTGTTAAACTTTTGCTTAAAAAATATACATTTCCGAAGGTTAACTAAGAGAGAATAGCATAATTCCTTAAGATACAATATCCCCAACTAAAATATTCCTGAAAAGATTCCTCAACTAAAATATCTTGCATACTACCCATAAAATACTTAAGATTATTAAACTTTTCTACACTTATGATGAGGATACACAAACTGAAAGCAATTCTTCAGCACACAAGAGACTGCTATTTACAAACAGGTTTACTGTTAATCCATTTTGGACTTATGTAATGAAAGATGAATTGGAAAATTGCCTTAATCTATCAGAAACTAGCTAGCAAGTACTTATCCCCTCATTTATTCCACTATACAAACTGTTTTATTTCCTTTAGTATAAATAGAACCTTCTTGGTATCACAATATAAAGTGCAAATAAAAAATATTATAATGACTAAAAGAATGGTATATGATGAAAAGCATTTCAGTAGTTGAATAGTGATATTGCCCCATCACCCACTCACTCATGCACTCATCCATGCTTTTAACAAATATTTATTGGGTAATCATGCGCAAGTCACTATGCGACAAGACACACCAACAGACATTTATACCTATGGAAATAAGTCCTAAAACTGTCAAAAGTACATAAATACAGGGTCACTGTGTACAGATACACAGACTGCCCACTGTACAACTTGATAAGTGCCACTCATAAAGACCTCATTGAGAACAGTGCCCCTTGCAATAATGGCACCACTCAGCAGCTCCTCTAGGAACAATCCATGTCATTACAGAGGGAGCAGCCATGTTCATATGATATGACAAACTTGACCAGTTCAAGAATAATCTGAGCCAAGGTAAATCAGTGATAGTCTTCTATCTTCAACCATTCCTTTAGCTTATTAAAAATATCTCAAGATCCTTAATCTTCAAATCGCATATTCAAAAATAAGTGCTGGAACCTTTAAGAAACACCTTATTTGCTTAAACTAGCTAAGTTGACACATAAAACTAATTTCAACTAATTTCAATTTTGAATGAATAACTTGAACTTTAGAGAGGCTAAATAACTTGCTTAAAATTACACTGCAGGGGCCGGGTGCGGTGGCTCATGCCTGTAATCCCAGCACTTTGGAAGGCCGAGGCAGGCGGATCATGAGGTCAGGAGATCGAGACCATTCTGGCTAACGTGGTGAAACCCCCTCTTTACTAAAAATACCAAAAAAAATACCCAGGTGTGGTGGCGGGTGCCTGTAGTCCCAGCTACTTAGGAGGCTGAGGCAGGAGAATGGCGTGAACCTGGGAGGCAGAGCTTGCAGTGAGCCGGGATCAGGCCACTGCCCTCCAGCCTGGGCAACACAGCAAGACTCCGTCTCAAAAAAAAAAAAAAAAAATTACACTGCAGACCCGGGATTATATATGGCTAATGAGGTAATACAGAACTGACAGTTTGTCATCTTAGGCACACATACTTGCAGTAACCAGCCTTCAGCATGATCCCCCAATGATCCCTGCGTCCTGGTAATCACATTCCTCTGTAATGTAATTATTATCCCAGGGTTGGTCCTTGTGAACAACAGAATACAGCAAACATAATGATATGTCATATTAGAGACTTGACTACAAAAAACATTATGGATTCTATACTGTGTACCCACAAGCTCTCACTGTCTCTCTCTCTCCACTCACACTGGGAAGTCAGCTGCCACATCATGCACAGCCCTAGAAAGAGGCCCTCATGGTGAGGAATGGAGGCCTACCAACAACCATGTGAGTCAGCTTGAAAGTATATCCTTCCACCCCAGTCACGCCCTGGCTGACAACTTCACTACAAACTCGTGAGAGGCCCTAAGCCAGAACCACCCAGCTAAGCCACTTCTGGATTCCTACCTCTTTGCATTAGTCAACTATTGCTGCCATGACAAATTACAACAAAATTAGTGGCTCTACACAATACAATTTACTATCTCAGTTCTGTAGGTTAGAAGTCCAGTGGGCTCAGTTGGCTTTTTCTGCTCTGGGTGTCACAAACCTGAAATCAAGGTATTGGCTGTCCATGTTACTTACTGGAGGCTATGGGAAAGAACTGCTGCCAGATTCAGTCAGGTTTTTGACAATGTTCAGTTCCATGTAGTTACAGGACTTTCTGGTTTCCTTGCTGCCTGTCAGCTGGGGAATATTCTCAGCTTCTAGAGGCCACCCACATTCCTTGGCTTATAGCTCCCTACTTCCATCTCACGCTTTGAATCTCTCTGAACACCCTTCTGCCTCACCTCTCTGACTCATCACTTCCAACATCAGCTGGGAAAAGTTCTCTACTTTTAAGGTCTCATGTATTAGACTAAGCCCATATCTAGGTCCATAATTGTAACCGTATTTTCAAAGTCTCTTTCACCACATAATGTAAAGTATTTGTGGGTTTTAGGAAACAGGACATGGACATCTTTAGGTGGCTATTATTATTCAGAAATGATGTAATTTCATAAATGTTTGTTGTTTTAAACTTTCACTTTGTCACACGGTAATATACATACGAAGAGGAAAAGTGCCATGATGTTATTAACCAGTATATACAGTTATAAATAAGGTGTTCAGTATATCACATATTTACATACAAACACACACACTTGACAGGTATTACATTAGAGGCTATAGGCATTATAGCATTTTTCATATAGTATCTCATAATACTCTGTCAATAACCATATATTATCTATAAGATGAAACTCCAAATCATTGGTAGTTTAGATTAAATCCCAGTTATTTCAAATTCAAGCTATATTATGACATCTCTTTATCTTTTTCTTTTACAATCTAAAGTTTCAGGTTATACCATTTCATAAATCAGGCTTTCATTCGGATTATAAAGTCTTCAAAAACAACTTCCCACAATTTTATTTTATTCTTACTGACAGTCGGGCACAGTGGCTCACGCCTGTAATCCCAGCACTTTGGGAGGCTGAGGTGGGTGGATCACCTGAGCTCAGGAGTTCGAGACCAGCCTGGCCAACATGGTGAAACCCCATCTCTAGTAAAAATACAAAAATTAGTTGGGCATGGTGGCACACACTTGTAATCCCAGCTACATGGGAGGCTGAGGCAGGAGAATCCCTTGAACTTGGGAGGTGGAGGTTGCAGTAAGCCAAGATCATGCCACTGCACTCCAGCCTGGACGACAGTGAGACTTTGTCTCAATAATAATAATAATAATAATAATAATAATAATAATAATAATAATATTCTTACTGACACCCTCCTTGCCCAAAACATGGAATGTTATATTGTTGAACAGCTGAAATTACTTCTTTATTGAAAGAGGCATATGAAAAATGAGATCATATTAATGTTCACCTTGATCTCAATACTTGTGTAATTACCATATTCCTGATGCTGTCTTGCAGAGGTCACCAACCATGTTTTTTCTTTCTTTCTTTTTTTGGCTAAATCCTAAGGCTACTCTTCAACTCTCATCTACAATATTGATATTTCATCCTTAAAACACCGTGCTTTCTTAGATTCCATTATCTCATACCATCCCACCTCTAGGTAATGCCTGTTAGTCTCCTTTTGGTCTTCTCTTCCTACGCTCACCCCTTACATATTAGAATTCCTCAGGATAGCTGTACTATTTCCACTCCCTTTGGGGAATACAACTCCATACTTCTCAAATATTCACTTACCCACTCTTTGCGGCAACTTTCAAATCTGTGTCTTCTGCCCCTTTCTTTCTCCAGGACTTCAAATCCACATATACAGTTTCCTATTAGCTGTCTACACTTGGATGTCTAATAAGCAACTCAAATTCAACATGGCCCAGAGTACACTTGATTCTTGAATAGGTTTGAAATGTGTAGGTCCACATACACACAAATTTTTTTCCCAATAAATACACTGGAAATTTTTTTGGAGATATGATGCAACAATTTGAAAAAACTTGCAGATGAACCATACAGCCTAGAAATATCAAAAAAAATTAAGAAAAAGGTATGTCATGAATATATAACATATATGTAGATACTAGTCTATTTCGTCACTACCATAAAATATACACAAATATATTATAAAAATTAAAATTTATCAAAACTTATGAAAACACTTGCAGACCATACATGGCACCATTCACAGTTGACAAAAATGTAAACAAACATAAAGATGTGGTATTAAATCACAACTGCACAAAATTAACTATAGTATGAAAACCAAACGCCACATGTTCTCACTCATAAGTGGGAGTTGAACAATAAGAACACATGGACACAGGAAGGGGAGCATTACACACCAGAGCCTGCCAAGGGATGGAGAGCAAGGGGAGGGAGAGAATTAGGATGAATACCTAATGCATGCAGGACTTAAAACCTAGATGATGGGTTGATAGATGCAGCAAACCACTATGGCACATGCACACCTGCACATTCTGCACATGTATCCAAACCTGCACGTCCTGCACATGTATCCAAGAACTTAAAGTAAAAGAAAAAAGAAAAAGAAATTAACTGTAGTACATACTGTACTACTGTAATAATTTGGTAGCCACATCCTCCTGCTACTGCTGTGATCTCAAGTGTTACAATTATCCCCTTAAACGTTAAGTGATGCTAACATCTTCGTTTGAGCAGTTTGTCTCTCTCCAGTAAATTGTGTTATCACAATAGAAAGTGATCTCTTGCAGTTCTCACTTATTTTTCATAGTTTGTAATGCAATACCATAAAACTTGAATAACTTCATAGGACCCATATGAAGTGTCTTTAGTGATGTTGTTGGAAGTGTTTTCAAGAAGCAGAGAAAAGACAAGACATTACAAGAAAAAGAATTGCTTGATATGTGCTGAATTTTGAGACTTGCAGCTATGGTTGCCCACCATCTCAAGATAAATGAATCCGGCACAAGGACCACTGTAAAAAAAGAAAAGAAAAGAAAAATTGTGAAGCCACTGCTGCAGCTACAGCAGCACTTTCTGCAAAACATCTTTTTATTTCGTATTGAAAATGTAGCTTTTATGTGGGTGCATGATTGCTATAAAAAAGGCACACCTATATGATTCAAGAAATAGTGAAGTCATATGACAACTTAAAGCAAAAGGAAGGTAAAGGATCTAAAGCTGAAGAATTTAATCCCAGCAAAGGATGGTTTAATAATTTTAGAAAGGGGTGTGGCTTTAAAAATACCAAGATAGTCCTCCCTGGGCTTATGCCTAGTTCACAGCTACACTGCTAAACTCACCAAGTAGGTTGAAATCATTGGTAAATATGGGATTGCCATGGTACCTCCCTCCGGAAAACACTGAAGAAAACAGAAATCAGCCATCCTGCCAAGTACACTTGCTCCTTTTGTGGCTAAACCAAGATGAAGAAACAAGCAGTGGGGATCTTACACTGTGGTTCCTACATGAAAATAGTAGCTGATGGTGCCTGGATCTACAATGCCACTTCCACCAACATGGCAAAGTTGGCCATCAAAAGACTGAAGAAATTGAGACATCACTAGCCTAGAATCATTTGAGACATCACTAGCCTAGAATAAAGGGTTAATTTATGTAACAAGAACAAAAAAATCAAGGTAACAGGAGAAGCAGCTTCTGCTGCTCAAGAGGAAGCAGATGAGTTCCCAGGTGCTACTAAGAAAATCACTGAGGAGAAAGGATATCTGCCTGAACAGGTTTTTAATGTGGACAAAAGTACCCTATTCTGGAAAAACATGTCATAAAGGTCATTGTTACTAAGGAAGAAAAGTAATCACCGGGATTTAAGGCAGTAAGAGATGGGCTAACTCCACTGCATTGTGCAAATGCAGCTAGGTTTATGATCAGGAGGATTGCCCTTATCTATTAAAGCTACTAACCCCAAGATTTAAAGGAAAAAGATAAACACCACTGCCCGGCTTTTGGCTGTTCAACAGGAAGGCCTGGACAATGAGAACACCTTTTCTTGATTGCTTCCATTGTTGGTTTGTCCCTGAAGTCAGTACCTTGCCTTAAAGTTATTCTGATATCAGACAATGCCCCTGGCCACCCAGAACTCCATGAGGTTCAACATCCAGGGCATCAAAGTAGACTACTTGCCCCAAACCACAACAACTCTAATTCAACACCTAGATTTGGTGTCATAAGGACTTTTGAGGCTCATTACACGTGGTGTTCTATGGAAAGGGCTGTCAAGGCTATGGAAGAGAACTCCAATAGAGAGAACATAATTTAAGTCTGGAAGGATTACCCCATTGAGCCATTGCTGTTACAGAAAAAGCCATGAAAACCATCAAGCCTAAAACAATAAATTACTGCCAAAGAAAACTGGATCCATACGTTATGCATGACTTCACAGGATTTACCACAGAGCCAATCAAAGAAACCATGAAAGAGATCATAGATATGAGAAAAAGATGGCAGAGGTGAAGGGTTTCAGTAGAGTTTCCAAACCAGTGCCAGAAGATGAGGAAGAAGATGTAGAAGAAGCAGTGCCAGAAAACAAACTGACATTAGACAATCCAGCAGAAGGGTTCCAATTATTCAAGACTACTTTTTACTTTTTTTATAACATGGACCCTTCTACGTTACAGGCGCTGAAACTAAAGCAAATGGTGAAAGGATTGGTACCGTACGGAAACATTTTTAGAGAAATGAAAAAGCAAAAAGTCAGACAGAAATTGCCATGTATTTCTGTCAAGTTACACCAAGTGTGCCTGCCTTTCCTGCCTACTCTTCTACCTCCTCCATCTCCTCTGCCTCTGCCACCCTAAGACAAAACCGACCCTTCTTCCTCCTCCTCCTCAGCCGACTCAACATGAACATGATGTGAATGAAAATTTTTGATGATCCACTTCCAATTAATGAACATTAAATATATTTTCTCTTTCTTATGATTTTCTTAATAACATTTTCTTTTCTCTAGCTTATTTTACTGTAAGAATGCAGTATATAATACAAATAACATGTAAAGTATGTGTTAATCAACTATTTATGTTATTGGTAAGGCTTCCAGTCAACAACTGGCTATTAGCAGTTAAGTTTCTGGGGAGTCAAAAGTTGTAATTGCATGGGGAGTCAGCACTCCTAGCCCCCACATTGTTCAAGGATTAACTATGTACATATAATCATCTCTCACAAAACCATTCCTCCTAAGAATGGTTCAGTGAGTAGACCTACTATCCATTTAATTTTGCAAGTCAGCCCTACTTCTTTAACCACACCTCACAGCTTCTGTATCTCCTTAAAATAGATCCTACTACTTTGTTCCATCCTCAATGCTACTCCCTCAATTCTTATCACCATGATACTCTTGTCTGGCATACTGGACTTCCCTATCTCTAATTATGCTCTCAATATTCCAATCCATTTGACATTGTTGTCAGAGTGATCTTTCTAAAATGCAAGTCTGTTACATTACTCCCTTGGAGTCATCAATGCTCTCCTGTAAAAGCTGAAATTCCCTAATATGGCTTGGATGGCCATATAATATGTGGCCCTATCTCTCATCGCTTCCCTGTCTAATATGGTTTGGCTGCATCCCCACCCAAATCTCACCTTGAATTGTAACTCCCACAATTCCCACCTGTCATGAGAGGAACCCGGTGGGAGGTAATTGAATCGTGGCAGCAGGTCTTTCCCATGCTATTCTCTTGATAATGAATAAGTCTCACAAGATCTGATGGTTTTGAAAATAGGAGTTTCTGATGGTTTTAAAAATGGGAGTTTCCTTGCATAAGTGCTCTCTTTGCCCCCTACCATCCATGTAAGACATGACTTTCTCTTCCTTGCCTTTTCCCATGATTGTGAGACCTCCCCAGCCATGTGGAACTGTAAGTCCATTAAACCATTTTTAATTCCCAGTTTCAGGTATGTCTTTATCAACAGTGTGAAAATGGACTAATGCACTGTCCTTTTCTTGTATTCCCCATCTTAAATTTTTTCTAGGAAAGGCTGTCTCTTTGTATGATATACTTCCACCAATCTGAACAAGCACCCATCGCCTTGATCTGGCAAATACTTGAGTATTCTTCATATCTACTTTATCCACTTCCTCTGGAGAGCTTTCCATGACCATTTCCCTGCAGACTAGTGTCTGTCTTATGTGACTGCACAGCACCTTATACTTAATCTTTAGTATTGCACTTACTGTATACTATCATAGTGTATTCATCTGCATCTTTTACTAAACTACAAATGCATAGTCACTGTTCCCTTAGCACCTTATACCCTATTGGACACAAAGAATGTAATGAATATTTGTTAAATGTTTAACCAAGCAATCAGACCTTCCTATGGTGATTTTAAAAATAATCTAAACAATAGTCACATGTCTACAAAATAAAAGTGAGTAAGCATTACAGCTGAAAGTACAGGAGTTAAATCTCTCATATTAATATAGTACATTCCATACATATAAATAATAGGAATTTCAAGATTTTCCCAGTTTTTAAATGTGAGTCTTGAGAGTTGCTGCATATTATCAATAATGAGAATCTGAGGAATATATAGAGAATTAACAAGGATGAAATTGGGAAAGTAAGCAAAGCTAAACTCATACATTAGCTAAATGACTCTCTTCCCGAACATCAACAAAACCAAATGTATTTTATACTCTTGCCTCAGCAAATAAACAAATTACTATAAATTAAGAATCTTCTATAACAAGGAAGAAACAGTCAAAATCTCAAATGTAAAATCACCTAATGTTTTCACAGAGCAATTTTCTCCAGATTACATCAGTCAAATAACACTTTTACTGGTCTCCTTTCTAAAGCTAGCAAAACAATTGTATTTTTAACTTATCTGAAATATCTTCATTACATCACATGTTCAAAAAGAGAGCACAATATGGCACAGATTTTGATTCTACTAGTATAAGAGTTCATCTGTGATTCAAAAGATTCAAATACTTAACACAGCTATTATAATACCAATAAATTGTCTTTATTCTAGGCTAAATGTTTCCAAATCCAAGTGCAATGTCAAACATGAATTTAAAAATATTAAATTATTGTATTACTGATCCTTCAGATCATTCATACATTTCTTCAATTTTGAATAATTCTGAGTTATGCTTGTATATGTGAAATATCCAAATCAAAACAAATAAGAAATTTACTCAAATAGATTAAAAAATTCATTAATGATACTATTTTAAGTTCATCAAAAAGGGAAATATTCAACAGTAAAAGAATATTTCAAAACTAATTCAATATGGCAAAAGCAAGCAATTAAAATTTCAGACACAAGCAGCTGTACAGTGTATATAATTGAAAAATAATAAAATTATGCTTAATAAAGTATCTAAACACAAAATAAAGTATGATGAAACCACTTAAAAGAACAACATGAATACAATCCTTGAAAGCTTAAAATGATTTTAAATTTCAATTTAACTCTGAGAAAATGACATGAAATCTGAAAAGTAAAATCTACAGATGGAAGTCTAGTACTGTGTGTTTTACCTCTGGGAGTTGCAGGCTGCACCATGATTCTATTCTTACATTACAAATCTGTTGTGTGGGGAGCGGGGGAGGAATAACTGTGTTACAGGGAAAAAAGAATAGAACAAATTGTTGTAAGAACATGTAGTTTTTAAATGTGTCTTTATTCTTTACAAGTAATCTTATTCTTTAAAGTATTTTGTATATAAACAGACTTATCTATATTTAAAACACTTAATGCCCTTTGTGTTTCTTAGTATAAGGATGATTCTGAAGAAGCCACTGCTACTTAACTCACATTACAGTTTTTTAAAACCCACAGTATCATAAGAAAAATGAAAAAGAGATTCTTTTGTATTTTTCCTTCCCCAACATAAACCAAAACACCAATGCAAACCACTATCAAGGAGAGGAAAGGAGAGCTGCTGGTTAGGACAGCAGCTGTGTTGAAGCTCAGAAAAGACATGCGTTGGCAGATTTGTGAGGTGACGCCTGCAACACAATGTGCCTAGATCTAGTCTGATTCCTAAAATTAAAAAGAAAAAAAATCTGTACTTGATATTTCGCTTTTTAGAGAGTATTTCCTTCCCCATCACAGAAGATTTTTGATTGAGATGTTCTAATACGTTTTAATATGTTGTCACTGGAGGAAAAAAAAAGCTGTTAATTTATGAAATAAAGAAAATGTGGCCAAGATTGACTCAGAAATGAATATGTAAAACACCTTATACCTAAGTAGTTTACAGTTTAAAGACCATTATTTTTTCCATTTGCAATTTAAACTCAACTAAAAGAACATAATAAGATAAGCTGTAGTGGTGGATGGCATGAATACAAAATTTAAAGCAGCAGGAATAAAGTGAGAACAGAGCAAATTTGCACATGTTAACCGAGTACAGCTGGAAGAGTCAGGGAAGATAATACATAGGAATGCAAACTGGAACAATGTGTGAATTAATTTGGAAGGGGAATCCACAAAGTGGGTTTAGGCTTAAACGAAAGGGCATGCATCTATCTTCCCTCAACACAAGAACGAAAGATGGACAAATAATTGAAGGTCTAGATACGCTTTGAGATGAGATGCACAGGAAGCAAAAAGTTGATAAAATGTATTTGTTTTTGCAATAAAGTAAGAGGTAAGGTCTTCTGGTAAAAAATGAAAGGAGAAGGTTATATGAACAAAGTGGTGGTGGTCTCAGCCCTCAAGCTGAGAATGTTTTCACATTTTTAAAAGGTCAAAAAAGAAAACAAAGAATATGTGACATAGACTGTATATAGCCCAGAAAGCCTAAAATATTTATTATCTGGCCTTTTGCAGAAAAAGTTTGCTAACTGCTGGTATGTATAATAACACCCGTGAGAGACAGAGAGGAAAATGACTAGAGATCATAAGGCATAAATTTGTATGGTTTATGATTTTTTTCTCCAGCACATAATCTTTTCCTCTAACAACAAAAAAATTATGGAAGCATTTATGAAAGAAAACTGTCCAGAGCAGATCTGCTGTTTGTTTCTTTTGTTTTTGAGACAGAGTCTCACTCCATCACCTAGGCTGGAGTGCAGTGGTGCTATCTCTGCTCACTGCAACCTCTGCCTTCCACGTTCAAGTGATTCTTGTGCCTCAGCCTCCCAAGCAGCTGGGACTACAGACACACACCACCACACCTGGCTAATTTTCTTTTTATTTTTAGTAGAGACACGGTTTCACCATGTTGGCCAGGCTGGTCTCGAACTCCTGATGCCAAGTGATCTGCCGGTCTTGGCCTCCCAAAGTGCTGAGATTACAGGCATGAGCCACTGTGCCTGGCCCAGAGCAGATATTTTAAACACCAAGAATCAGACTTGCATGATTCAGAATATTACTAACCTATTGGTTCTAACATAAGAAACGAGGAGTAAAAAGAAAAACAACAACCAAAGATTTTCAATAACTTTAAGACATAACTGTAAGATAGCAGTAAAAGAAATGCCTCAAGGTAGTTCATAATTGCTAAAAGAAGTGCCATGACAATTAAGTTTTAAAAACAGATTTAAAACTTCTACTTCCAATCTAAAGGAATAATTGGTATAGGATTTACCCTAGCAACTAGAAAATGGGACAGAATTTATGCAACTACTGTTTTAGATATTAGACAACAGGCAATGCAGGACTGTGACCCCTAAAAAACACATGATTGAGCCCTGTGATTACTCTGGCTTTCTGCTAAATATACTTTCCCCTATAATGTAAGGGGAAAATCTCAGTAAACACAATGAACTCAATGAGTTGAAGGGACAAATTTGAGTTAAGGAAGGCTGAGAAACCTGGAATTTTCAGGTCAGAATAACAGAAAAAAGGTAAGCTAAGCAGAGAAACAGTACCAGAAAATTCTATATAGGGACTCCTGAGTCTTCAAAGAAATACTAAGTTATAAATGTACACAGTGAGACTCAAAAAGGCCAGGCAAAGAACCACTACCAGAAAATCTGCAAAACTGATCAAGTCTCAAACTCACAGGATACTGCAAAATATTCTAGGTTGGAATGCTAAAACGGGAGATACCATTAAATAACAGGAGCATTCAATATGGCTCTATGAAGGAGTATGCCTTAACAGTAGGGCTAAACTAGCCTTAGAATAAATGCTCCTCGAAAGCTGCCCTAATATAGTTTAAAAACAAGTGTGAAAGGATCAAGTTGACCCACAAGTAACTTAACTGCCTGACAGAACAAAGTACAACATTCACTACTGGATAACAAAATCCGTTCATAGTATTCAAACACCATGACCAGCATCCAATAAAAAATTATTAGAAATACTAGGATGCAAAAAAGATGACAAAATTATAAGACAAAGATATTAAAATATCTATTAAAAACAGATTTAAAGAAATACATGAACACAATAGAGAGAAATTGTAACTACAGAAATTAATCAAATAAAACTTTCCAGAGCTGAAAAACACAATATTTGAACTGAAAAGTTCCTTAGAGGGCCTTAACAACAAATCAGACACTAAAAAAGATAAAAAGAGTGATGAAACAGGAACCAGAGCAATCAAAACTACCCAAACAAATTAAAGCTATGAGGGGGAAAAAAAAAGAACAAAGCCTCAATGACATGTGGAAAAATACCAAGTCTAAATTATGAGTTTCTGTTTGTTACTTTGTTTGTTTTTTTTTTGAGACGCAGTCTTGCTCTGTCACCCAGGCTGAAGTGCAGTTGTAAAGTCTCAGCTCACTGCAAGTGCTGCCTCCCGGGTTCAAGTCTTTCTCCTGCCTTAGCCGCCCAAGCAACTGGGACTACAGGTGCCCGCCACCACATCTGGCTAATTTTGTGTGTGTGTGTGTGTTTTATTTTTTTGGTTTTTTTTTTGAGACGGAGTCTTGCTCTGTGGCCCAGGCTGGAGTGCTGTGGCCGGATCTCAGCTCACTGCAAGCTCCACCTTCTGGGTTTACGCCATTCTCCTGCCTCAGCCTCCCGAGTAGCTGGGACTACAGGTGCCCGCCACCTCGCCCGGCTAGTTTTTTGTATTTTTTAGTAGAGACGGGGTTTCACCGTGTTAGCCAGGATGGTCTCGATCTCCTGATGTCGTGATCCCCCCAGCCTCGGCCTCCCAAAGTGCTGGGATTACAGGTGCGAGCCACCACACCTGGCCTAAAATAGGAGTTTTTGAAGTCTAAGAAAGAGAATAATGTTCTAAGAAAAAAAATATTTGAAGAAACAATGAAATAATTTTTTCAAATTTGATGAAAAAACAAAAACAACAAATAACAATAGCAGCAACAACCACAACAAAAACAGTGATTCACGAATATCAGTGAACCCCAAGCAAGGAAGGACAGCACACACAAAAAATTACACCAAGGTACATCACAATGAAAATTATAAAAACAATGAAATAAAGAGGAACTCTTAAAGCTAGAGGAAAGAAGATACATCACAGAACTGAGGAACAAAGATAAGAATGATCACAGACTTCTCATCAGAAACCAAGCATGCCATAAAACAACAAAATATTTTTTGAATGATGGAAGAATAAAATGTCTGTGTAGAGCTATATATTGAGTGAAAGTCGAAAATGAAGACAAAAGGAACATACTTTGACAAGAAAAACAGAAACCATTTGTTGCAAACAACTCAGCACTACAAAAACTGTCACAGTAAGTTCTTTAGGCTGATGGAAAATATACCAGAAGGTTTCTCTGATATAAAAAAAGGAATGAACAATGCCATTGTAAATATGTGGATAAATATAAACTTTTTAAAAAACTGAAAGATAACTGGCTATTTAAAACAAAAATAGTGACACTGTATTATGAAGTAAAAAACAGCAGAAAAGATGGAAGGGACCAACAGAAATTATATTGTATTAATAGTAAGGTTCTAACATTATACATGATGTGCTATTACTTGAAAGTAGACTGTAATAAGTTAAGCATGTGTATCATAAAACCTAAAACAACCATTAAAACAAGAAAACTTAAAAGATATAGCTGAGCCAGGTGCGGTGGCTCACATCTGTAATCCCAACACATTGGAAAGCCAATACAGAAGGATCACATGAGGCCAGGAGTTCAAGACCCCAGCCTTAGGCAACATAGCAAGATTCCATCTATACAAAAATACACAAAAATTAGCCAGGTGGTCACCCTGGGTGAGTGCTTATAGTTCCAGCTACTCAGCAGGCTGAGGCAGGAAGATCTCTTGAGCCTTGGAGGTCAAAGCTGCAGTGAGCAAAGATCATTCCACGGCATTCCAGCCTGGGCAACAGAGTGAGACTTTGTCTAAAAAAAAAACATACATACACACACATACACACACAATATATTTTTATATATACATATAATATATACATATATAACATGCATATATATCATATATCATAGATGCATGTTATATATAAATTATATACACATATATATACACACATTTATATTATTATATATATATACAGCTAATAAGTCAGCAGAGAAGGTAAAATGGAATTGTAAAAATCCAAAAAAGGGTAGGAAAGAGAAAAAATGAACAAGGAACCATATGAAAATTAGATTAAATACAAATACTCTGTACTCCAATTAAAAGACAAAAATCAAATTGGATTTAAAAAGCAAAAACAAACCATTACTATCAACAGAAAATAAACCTCAAAAATACACAAGTTGAAAGTGAAGGTTAAAAAACAATATATATGATGCAAACTGTATAGAATGAACCTGGAATAGCTATATTGATAGGAGAAAAGGATTATCATTGAGCACAAAGCCACGTATTTCATAGCAATCCTAAATGTGCATGTACCCGATAAAAACACATGAAACAAAAACCAGATGAAGTCAAAAAACTAAAACTGACATATCCACAATTATAGGTAGGGATTTCACAACTCTTTTTTTCAGTAAAAAAAAATTAACTTATCTTTATTTTAAATGCTAATAGAACAGGGCTAGGTGTGGTGGCTCACGACTGTAATTCCAGCACTTATGGAGGCCAGGCCAGGAGGATCCTTGAGCCCAGCAGTTTAAGACCAGCCTGAGCAACATAAGGAGACTCCCATATCTATTGGAAAGAAAAAAAAAAAGCTAGGTACGGTGGAACACACCTGTGGTCCCAGCTACCTGGGAGGCAGAGGCAGGAGGACTGCCTGAGCCCAGGAGGTTGAGGCTGCAGTGAGCTGTGATAGCACCACTGTACTCCTGCCTGGGTGATGCAACAAGACTCTGGCTCAGGGAGAAAAAAAAAAAAAAAGTTAATAGAACAGTAAAAACATCAGTAAGGCTAGAGAAGATTTTACAATACTATCATTAACTTGACCTATTTGACATTTATAGAACACTACTCCGAATAATGAGAGAAAGCACATTATTTTCAAGAATACACAGCACAATCACCAAGATAGATTACATACTGAGCCATTAAACTAACCTAAACAAATTTAAAAGAACAGAAATCATACAAATCAAGTTTTCTGACATAATGAAATTGAATTAGCAACCAATAACAAAAAACTTTGAAAAATCACCAAGTATTTAAAAATTAGAAAATACACTTTTGTCCGAGCACGGTGGCTCATGCCTGTAATCCCAACACTTTTGGAGGATGAGGTGGGAGGATTGCTTGACTCCAGGAGTTTAAGACCAGCCTAGGTAACACAGTGAGACCCTGTCTCTACAAAAAATACAAAAATTAGCTGGGTGTGGTAGCACATGCCTGAAGTGCCACCTACTTGGAAGGGTGAGGTGGGAGAATCTCTTGAGTCCAGGAGGTCAAGGCTACAGTGAGTAGTAATCGTACCACCCTGGGTGAGAGTGCAAAACTCTGCCTCAAAAAGAAAAAAAAAAAATACAACATACTTTGAAATAACCCATATAACAGCAAAGAGATACTTCAGGAAAATTAGAAAGCATACTGAACTAAGTGATACAAAATAAGACATCCAAAGTTGTGGAATGTTGGTAAAACAATACTGAACCACATATCAGAAAAAAAATTTAAATTGATGAAAGAAACTTTTACCAAAGTAGAGAAGAAAGGAAATACTAAAGAGTAGAAATCAATAAAACAGAAAAAGAACATAACAACATTGTTCATTAAGAACAAAGAAATCAAAGGTAGTTATTTCTGAAGATTGAAAAAACTGGTAAACTTGTAGGCAAACTCAAAAAGAAAAAAAAGAAAGATGACACAAATTGTCAAATATCATTAATGAAAGGGAAGATATCTGTACAGATCCTATAGATAATTAAAATACAATGAGGAAATATTAAAAACAAGTTGATGATGTTAATAAATTTAGCAACTTTTAAATGTAAACTGATTATTCAAAAGATACATATATCATCAAAACAGACACAGAAGAAATAGAAAATATGAATCTATTATGTATTAAATAATTTGAATTTGTAATTTAAAACTTTAAACAACATAAAACCTCTTGGCTCAAATGTCTTCTCTAGGGAATTTTATTACACATTTAAGAAAGGACTAACACTGATCTTACAAAAACATTTTCAAAATTAGAGAAAAAGAACATCTTTCAACTCATTTGAATCCAGCATTGCCCTGATTCCAAAACCAGATCAAAACATTACAATAAAAGAAAATGACAGACCAATAGGCCTTATGAATACATAGGCAAAAGATTTTTTAAAAAAAATTGTCAATACAATCATGCAATATCTAAAAAGGTAGTACTATCAAAATAGGTTTATATCAAAAATGCAAGGTTGGCTTAACATTTAAAAAAATCCAAAAAAAAAAATCAATGTAATTTATCATGTTACTAGATTAAATGAGAAAAACCATATAAGCTCTCATTAAATGGAAAAAATCTTAAATAATGTAATATGCATTCCTGATAAACATTCTCAACTAAGAAGGAAACTTTATCAACCTGAAAAATGATATCCATAAAGACCCTACACCTAGCATCAAACCTAACAATGAAAGATTGAATACTTTCCCCCTGAAGACATGGAAAAAAGCAATTATGTCTGCTCTCACCATTTCCACTCAATATTACTTGTGGTCTTGGCTATGGCAATAAGGCAAGACCAAAACAGATTTAAGATTGAAAACTATGACATAAAGCTTTGTTTATTCAAATATAATTCTCTAAAAAGGAAATCATAAGGAATAAAGAAAAGAATAAATAAATGAGTTTGGCAAAATCATACGGCTTAAGTTCAACATTCAAAATTCAACAATATTTCTTTATATAAATAAAATCAAAATTTTAAAATATTATTTATAATAGTATCAAAAATGTTATGAGTCTAGCACTACCCAACTTGACAAAATATGTGTGAGACCTCTACACTTAAAATTACAAAATATTACTGAGAGAAATTAAAGACAACCTAAATAAATTGAGAAATATACCATGTTTAAAGATCAGAGGACTCAATACAAAGATGTGAATGTTCCCTAACAGAATAGACAGGTTCACTGTGTTATCAATTAAAATCCCAGAAGGTATTCTTCAGCTTCCATGAGATGCACAAAGCTGGATAGAACATAGCTCACATTGTAACTACAAAAAAGAACAAGTGAAAAACAAATGATCTACAAATAGAAACTTCTTGAACTCATCAGAGTGCTGTGGTTACTGGGAAACCAACCAATCCAAATTCTAATGAAAGGCAGGACACATGGGACATGAGTACTTGAGTACCTGGGGAAGACAATATTGGACACTAGTAAGAATAATTCAGTCAAAACTGTGTTAGCAAGAAAATATAGAAGCTAGGGAATCTACAGACACAAAAGGAATTCATACCCATTCACGGACTTTTGCAAAGATCTCACCAGATGTTCACAGGCATACACAAAAAGACTGAGTATATGGTGAAAGTCCTGAGAAAGCATTTGTCGTGGTGCAGGGTTGGGGGAAGCATGAAGCCATTGAGAGAAAGCATGAAGTCCAGGCTGGATCCTTTCTACCATCTTTAACATGGGGAGTAAGGGGTTAGAGGGGAGCCTTAAATCCCAGAGGTAAGGGCAACAACCCCATTATGCTTTGAGCACTGTTGAAAACGCATTAGAACTAGGAGAAGAAAAATGCCTAAAAAAAAAAAAAAAAAAAAATTTGTAGCCATGCAGAAGGAAAAGGAATTCATCCTACAAATGGAAGCAGGGATGCGATACTGATTGAAGTCCCTATTCCCCAAAACCAGGACACAATGATTGCCCAGACTATTATGATGGATTTATTACCATATCTGATACAATAACGAATTCAGGCAGAAATGATGGCAACCTAGGAGGTACAGGTTTGAGTTAGCCAGACTGTCTGACTGGCGGCTATAATTTATTTTCACAGTTTGCAGTACCAAAGAAAAGTTGTTTTTAATCTGTCAGTCTTCTAACAGCTGACCTGAAGGTTAGGCTTTTGGCAACAGGCCAGGAGCCAGTAAAAATATAACAAGGTTAATCAAGGGGCATACTGGTCAAAGCTATAAGAATGGAGTGATGGAATCCACTCTCACTTTTCTGTAGCTGGCACCAACCCTGAACAACTGCATCAGTTTTTAATTGGGCTGAACCACAGGTGAAACAGACTCAGTTTTTTACGAGAAATTCCTTAAATCCAGCGGCGTAATGAGTCAACTGCTTTGCTTCAGGTGGCAAAGTGAGAAATAAGCTTTTCCCCAAAAGGGGTAGGTTCTACTTCATGGAAAGCCAAAATGATACAAAGGCCAGGCCAGCTGCATCCCTTTTCAAAGCTGCATCTGCCTTTTCAAAAGAGGTGCACTTGGTAGCTGGGTCAGGCAGGTGGCACTGCTGTACTGGGAAATGGTCTGAATTCTCCAGCAGTCATGGAGCCTTTAACCAAAGTTGTGATTTTCTTTTCTTCCCTCCTGGGATGATACACTATTTTTGCTGAATCACCTAGGGAGGGGACAGCGGAACACCTCTCTACATGCCGCAGCCCATGAATAGGAGAATCTCCCCTGAATCTGTAAGTATTCATAGTGTAAGAACACTAAATTATCAATACCAGTTATACATTTAGCAGAGGAACCCAAAACAATAGTACACTGAATAGGCCCAGAGGCTCCAGCTACATTTCAGCTTTTTAAAATTGGAGTGTTTCACCCCCTGTAGGAACACAGACCAAGGAATTTAACATATGCACAAAAGGGACTACAGCCATAGCTGCCAGGAGACTACATTATTTCCTAACCAGGAGCATAGGGAAGACAAGGTAGCGGGGGAATCTATCCTACAGAGGACTGTGGTGGTGGGAAGGCTTTTCTTCTGCTTTGGTTTCTCACTCCAGGGTGATGCTGTACTCCTGGAAGTGCTTGGGCCTAGTGGTCTCTAATTTGCCCCTGTGCATGCTGCTGGAACTCCACCCTGCAGTCCTCAGTGCCTTCAGCCTACCTTGACATCTACCGTGCTTTTTCCCCAGGGGACCCACATAGGATGGCGAATTGAGCATCTCTATTCAACATAGCTAAAAAAGTCTGAATTCCTCTCCCTCCTTGAGGTTCCCTACCATATTTGGCTTTTATCTTAAGCAGGTGAGGTTAGAATAGAGTGGGGAGAGAAAAAATGAGAGTCCACAAAGTGAAAGAGCAGCCATGTACCAGTCAGCAAGACTGCATTTACATTCAATTTCAAGTGGCTGCCCACTCAGACTCCACAAATGAACTTATAATATACTCAGTCTACCCAAAGCTCCACATCCTCATTGCTGATATCTTTTATGTTAGCTCTCAGAAGCCCTTGATTCAGCAGCTACAGCCATACTGCCATTTGCCTTAGGGCTCTGAGGCTTGCTGTTTTGTTGATATAATAATAGTTTTTCCTCCTCAAGGCCTAGAGAGTGAGCAATAACCAACGCGCTATTTGAGCAGTTTCATTTAATTCCACCCCTCACTGCTTAGCCTCAAAAAATTCATTAACAGGCAGGTCGTTAGGAGACTCTTACTCTGTACTACTACTCAACCACTTAAACGAGCATTTGCTACTGGTCTCATATCCTCTAAATCAGCCCACAAGAGCCCTGTCATTTCTCTTACAGGAAACCCTATCTCTGTCAACATCATATGCTTGTAGCCAAAAATGTCAAAAATTGTTTAGGGTCTAGGATTCTATCCTATTTATAAGCTGTGAATCTAGCCTGCTACTGTTTCATGGATGCTAACATAAGATGTAAGATGCCTGGGTCCAAATCAAAGAACTGTATTACCCATGATGCAGCAAGCAGTATGAGCATGATATCAGTGACAATTCACCTTGCCCTCCAAGTCCCTGGCGAAGGGACTGTGGATCCTCTGTGTACTATGGGTTTTTTCACAGCTGAAGAGCACTGAGCTTGGGAAAGCTGCCATTTTTATCACAAAGAAAAGCAAGCCGCTTGTATTCTATTTGTCTAGGGAGTCATTACTTCATTTCTCAAGGTTGCTAGCTACAACCCCTTCCTGAGAAATGGATGGGGTAAAGGGTAGTTCTGTTAGGGCTTTGCATTCTCAGCATATCCAGCAAGAAGGTTCAGGGATATTCAGGGGTTATGGGGATTGTTCGTCCCAACACACTCCCATTCAACCTAATACCAGAGGTCCTAGGCAGTACAAGAAGGCAAGAATACAAATAAGTCACACGTTTCAGGAAAAAGTAAACTCTCTCTATTTGCAGACAACATTAATTGTCTATATAGAAAATACCATGGAATTCACACAAAAAAACTCGCAAGACTAATATATGAATTTAGTAAAGTTGCAGGATATGAGTTCGATATGATCCTAATTACATATACTAGCAATAAACAATTGGATTTATTTAAAATTAGGTGCTACTTCAATAGCACTAAAGAAATAATTAAATACAAATCTAACAAAATATGTGCAGGATCTATAGGCCAAGAACTACAAAATATTGACAAAATAAATTTTAAAAGCCCTAAAAATAGCAGAGATACTGTGTTCATAAGTTAGAAGACTCAATACTGTTAAGATGTCAATTCTTTCCAACTGATCCACAGATTCTCTGCAATACCAATCAAAATAACAGCAGGATTTTTTATAGATATTGCACCCCTAAACAGAGATCAGAAGGTAGCAGTAACTGAAGATACACTGCTGAATATACCTGGCAGAAAGACACCAGTGATTACAGTCTTTAGGAATTATTAATTAAACTCTTCAAATGCATTCATTTTCCCAAATGGATGACTCAAGTAGTATACTGGATGTTATTGAGTCTATAGTAGAAATATAGCCTACAGTAAAACTCTGCCATTCTCAGGCTCTATATATAAAGAATGGCAGTCTTTTTACAAAAATGTTATGTATCTAACTAGTATCAATAACTAACTAGTATCAAGCACTAGATTGTAGACAGTCAGCTGTGTTCCCTAGCAGAGCCTAAGAGTCATAACAGCACAAAAGAGGGGACTTGACATAGCTTTATTAAATATGTAATCTAGCTGATCAATGGACTTGGCCTCAGGACACGACACAAAATTAATTTGATTCTGCATAACTCAGAGGAAGAGAATTATGCAAAGAAAAAAGGGAAGCAACAGAAAAGAGAAAACAGTGGAGTGATGGGGCACAAACATGGATGGCTATTTGTGTAGTTCTTCGATAAAAATATAAGAGAAAAACATCAATAAAATCCATAATATTTAGGAAGGCAAAGAAGGATAGTAAGCAGTCAAAACAGTAAACCAGAAAACTGGACATGAAGGTAATAATTTGGACAAAGCCCCAAAGTAGACATGCCAACAGTTGTACAACAGAGGGAGGATAAACTGTAGTAAAGTCACAGGATCCAAAGTGTAGGTATGGATGGAAAAATGGCAAGAAATGCCATTTATTTTTATAATGTAAGTGATACTGGCAAATGACTTACAAACACAGTGTGAAAAATAAAAATGAAAAAAAATGTAAATGCCCAATTTAGGTGAAATAGGGAAGGATGGGAAAGAATGGCTTGTGGATTTTCTATCTGTTAAGTGTATGCAATTCTGATGCATGTGCTTTATCAAATATAATCAGTTTTCAATTATTCTCATATAGAAAATGAATCACCAATGTTGTTGATTCTCTACGACTTCGGCTACTCCCCACTTGATGGAAGTTCAGCAGATGGTCCATTCCTACATTTCTGATAAAATATTTGCTGTGAAAGAAATGTAAAGTGAGAAGCCAAATGAAATTTCTGAATTGGCGTTAAAGCAAAATAATCCTTTTTTCTATGGGCTCCAGTATCAGAGAGAGTTCAAGGTTTACTACGCTAAGTATCCATTGAAAAAGGACCCTTGTCGCAATACAGCTTAAAACTGATTTTCAGCAATTTAAAATTGTTTGTACATAGATACCTTACGATTGTTTCAAAGTACTTTCAGTTATGGTGAATTCCAATATTTCACAAAGCTGAGTTGTTATTTACAAACTCAGAGAATCTTCATCTTCAAAACTGTGCCATCAGAACTAGTCACAAGCTGGGTAAGAATGATTTGATATCAATGGTACAACATAAATATACAATAAATTACTCTGTCATAGTCACAGTTGTCCAAATTTAAGAAGACAAATACACAAAATTAAATATCAGAGACTCCCCATAGGATGAATTTTTTAGGAATTAAAATAGATATGCAATTAAAATATTTATAACGAAAAAGAAAAGCACGACTTTTAAAAAAGGATTTTAATTAAGCTGTATTTTGGGGTTAGAATCATATCTAGTGCTTAGCTATCATTAGGAAGTCAAACCGTTCTCCTAGGTTAGTATACAGAGGTTATATTCATTGCACAAAATATATTAAATGCACAATTTTGAATGTTACTATGGAAACAAGGATCTTCATAAATTGATAATCTGATATAATTTTTTTTTTTGAGATCTACTCTCACCGTGTTACACAGGCTGGAGGGTAGCGGTGCAATCTCAGCCCACTGCAATCTCTGCCACCCAGGTTCAAGCGATTCTCATGCCTCAACCTCCGGAGGAGCTGGACTAGAAGCTTGTGCCATCACGCCTAATTTCTGTATTTTTTGAAGAGACAGGGTTTCACCATGTTGGCCAGATTGGTCTCGAACTCCTGATCGCAAGTGATCCACCTGCCTCAGTCTCCCAAAATGCTAGGATTATAGGCGTGAGCCACTGTACCCAGCCTGTTATTAATTCTTTTCATGAAAATAATATAATCTGATTCTCAGTCAGTGGTTGAGATATTTGCATATTTGTTAAAAACAGGGGAAGTTGGAATTATCTTGTTAAGATTTCAGCATACCTTATAATCACCAATTTGTGGTTTTTATAAAGGAAATAAAATTATACTAAGCATTGTACACAGTTTTTAAAAAGTTTGTATTATCTTATTTATCCTTGGAGATAAGTTACTCGTACACTAAATAAAGAGCACTGTCCATGCTTGAGCTACCATTATGGCTCAGAAACCCCAGATTTTGTTTTTTAGAAATAATCTGAATATAACTTGAAAACACTGTCTCACAAATAGTTAAACAAAGCACAAAAATACACTTCAACAAAAAGAATCAAAGTTGACCCAAAGGAAGTTTGACTTGCCAAAAGTTATACAGGTAATAAATAGCAACTAAATTTAGATTATCCAATTCTAAGTCCCAAGACCTTCATAATTTTCCAAAGAGAGAAGGCCAACCGCCTAGTAGAGTATGGTTTGCAGTTTTAACATTGACTCTGCTGCTAACTTACCTAGACCCTTTCAAGTCAGTAAATTTCTCTGTACCTTGGTTTCTTCTACTTCATGCGGATTATTCTGATGATAAACATAAGCAACTACTTGAACTCTGGCAGAAAAGCACTCCGCTGTGTTAATAATCTCCTCATCCCCATCACATATTGCCACTGATGCCATGGTTTCTCTAGTCTTAGTTTTAAGCTTAAATGAACGTGTGTGGTGTGGTGTGTGTGTGTGTGTGTGTTTGTGTGTGTGTAAGTTATCTTTATTAATGGCTGGCATTCTAGCAAGATACTTTGATACTTTTCCCCAACTTCCAAAATGCACGAATAGCAGCACACCATTTTCGTTTTTAGTATTACCAAAGCCTTGCCACCCAAAGCTGTACAGAAGATTTTAGAAATTCACAACAAAATTTTCCCCACATTACTCTCAACTTCTATAGAAATGCAACTCACAACTCATATTGGTCAGCTATTCCCCTATAAAGCTTCAACACTACCAGCGGAAGATTATAAAAATGCATATTGCTTTTCAAAATAATAAGAAAATAGTTCCAATTGCAAATAAAAAACAGTATACGTTTTGAAAAATGAAGGTCACTAAATATTCCTAAAATAATGGAAATAGGTGATAATTAACATTCTAACAGTTTAGCCACATGTAATGTCTTCTATTTTGTCAACAGAGTCCAGCTGTTTTATCTACTCAAATCTAAAAGAAATTTATCCTCACTATTAAAAACAGAAACTTATTTATAGGTAACTAAAATTAATAGAAATTTAATTTTAAATATTTTAATTTTATTTTTAATATTAAATTTAATCTAAATTTTAATATTTAAATATTTAATTTTAAATATTCAGTACTTGTACCATTATTTTCATTTTGAAAATGTAGCTACCTTATAATGATTTGCCTTTATAACTTACAAAGACATGTAACTAAATTACTTTATCCTTTAAAATAATATTTTACTAACAACATTAGCATGTAGTTACATATAATATTTAAGAAATAGCAATCTACTAAGAAATGTGCCCAGGTCAAAAATAGAACAAGCCAACTGAAATAAAACATTATAGCAAATGATCAGTATGCACCTACCAAATAAAAGGGTTATCAAAGGTGAAGACCAAGCAGTAACCTCCAAAAGTAATACAATAATTACTGATTAAAGTTTTATACCCTGAGACTAAGCTACTACAATGAAATGTTTAAAAAATATTTTAGGGTATTATCACCTTAGGTCAATCTGATTATTTTGAATGAATGAATAAATGAATGAATGAATGAATGAATGAAATGAATGAATACCCAAATGAATGAATACGGAAGTGAAGTCATGACAATGTTTAACACCTTGAGATGCTCACAACAATTTGGAATACCCAGAGAAAATGACTTGAATACAAACAAACTAGTTGAAATTCAATGTGGTTCACAGTAAAGACGCAGTGGGTTTCTATTTGTAGAACAAAGAATCTCAACCAAAAACATATATGTGACTAAAATATTCTCAAATGCAATTATCAAGGCTTTAAAAAGAATATATACTTTTTACTATGTAAATCTTTCCTATTCTCCCACCTCCCTGCATTTTTTTTAATGTTTGGCATAAGTGACCAACAAACCAGAATAGAATACACATTTTTAAAATACTAATTTACACATATTCTATTTAAGAACAACATACAACCACTCACAAATTTAGCCTTTTTAAAAAAGTGTCCTTATATAAAACAGTGGGGAGCGGGGGAAATCCCTGCTATACATATGAAGCACAGTTTAAGCCCAATACAACTGACCAATCAAAATTAGTGAATGCACTGCATCTCTCTGCAGTGGAGAGAAGCGACAAGGTAGGCTGTCATTCTGCAAAAGCTGCCCAGAACAGGCTTTCTTCTGAAAAGCAGTGCCGTTCCTTTTTAGAAAGACTGAATCTAAATGTTGTCTCTGGAGACAAGAAGCCTTCAGTATGTTAAATTACTTTCATTATGTATTTTCAGATGCTTATTGATTCCACAGTAGGAAGAGTGAGAGACTGCAGCAGCCTCTAAGCAGCACTACATGTTCCATACATTAGCAGTACTGCTGAAACAATGGCACACTACAGACACATATTTTCATTAAGGTCATTTTCGAAGAGATGTTTATGACCCTCTTCCCCCAGTCCTCTACTAACAAGTGAACAAAATGAATCAATCCAAACTGGAAATGCTTCAACTACATCAAGAATGTATCAAATCTTTAGCGGAGGTAAGATGTGTTCCTTATTATAGTATACAGTTGCTTTTGAACCGGCATAGTGGGGTAAAAATTACTTTGAAAAATTTTAGCCTAAATTTTAAGAGTTTGTTTAATTCTACTTATTGCTAGACATGTATTTTAAGATCTATTTCTTTTAAGACATGCTACATTTTAAATGTAATTTTTTAGGATGCATTGTTAAATACAAATATTCTTTGTAAATTCACTATGAAGACAGCTTTTAAGTCACTTCAGATATACTAAATATTCTTAATGTAATCAGTACAGTTTTTCTCCAGTGTTCCAAAAATGCTTATGTTTCTTAAAAGAACTAGATTTACTATTTTGCTGTTACTTATTACTTAATTTTATGTTAAGTTTATTATTGGGCATGTTCATTGAAAATTAATTTGCAGTTACAATTTTTATTACCTTTTATATTTCAACCACATGAACAATTCATCAATGGAAATTTATAGTATCTTCTGAAATCTGTTTTAATGAGTTAAAATTCAAATCATATGCTAATAATTAAGCAACTTACAATATTTTTACAGCAAAAAATGTTGTTAAATTTATTACAAAGAAGAAATAACAGTATGTTTAATCTATACTAATTGTTCATCATCTCTGAAAATACAGGTTAGCTTCTAAAATGAGAGCAGAAATTAATTTTTAAAAATATAGGTTTTCTCTCACAATTGTATTTGAAATGTGAACTCTATTGTTAAATAACATAATATATACAATCTTTATTAGGAAAAAAGAATATTTTATTTAAAGAAACAATTTTAAGCATATACTGTGGCTCTACTAATACAGTTTGGTTATTTTGATAACAAATACTGGATAATTTTTAAACAAAACTAACTTTCAATTAATTGTAAATTATTAAAAACCCTATTTCTTAACCAATTTTCTTCTTTTCACAAGGGCCGATAGCAGCTAATTCAGTATTTACAACTGACAATATGAAGAATGCAATTGACTGAGCATCTCCCTAGCTGTCTGAACTACGAACTGCAAGATGTTCTTGTAACATGACTTTAAGACATTAAGGAGTTAAAACCAGAGAATAGGTCTACATTACTGATGGAATATAAAAAATCAACTGTATCCTAAGAAGACGCTACATAAAATAACCACAAAAAGAAAAACAATATAACTGTAAAAGCCTGAAAAGAATTGGTGAGCATTTTAAAAGGGGAAGCTTATACTTTAATATACCAGAATTGTGGAAGCTACTGATTCTGGAAGACATAATGAAACATGAATTTCCAAAAAGAAAATAAAATACTTTACCAGCACACAAAAGGAAGATTTAGCAAGTGTTTTCTGCACTAAATATTCAGATATTCATATCAATTGATATGACTAATGGATTTTTCTATCTGACTTTTATGACCAATTATGTATTCTCTTCTAATGAAAACAAACCAAATTAAATAGCAGATGGTTTTTATCAAAAGGACACAGCCTGGATTTATAATATAAAGCAAGTTATGTGATCAAGAAATCATTTCAAAATAGTGAGCACTCCTATAAAAACAGATTTACAATGGTAACAAAAGGATGTCTAAATATATTTTAGAAGCTACAAATCTTATGTTTCCTCTTTTGTTTTCACATATTCTGGAAAATAAAGAAACACTATCATGTACTCCATCAAAGGGAAATATAATTCCTATCATCTGAGGAAATTTCTCTTGGCTGTGACTTTTTAAAGCAAAACAAATATAAATATTATGTACTGTTCTTTAGAAATCCATCAGCCAATTAAATCTCATAATGCATGCAGTTGAAGTATTGGAGAGAAAACGAAAGAATTCCTACAAGACATGAAATAAAACACAGCTACTTCACTGTTGTCAGGTAAAAATTCATGTCAAAATCTGTCAATGATATCATGTATCAATTTGTCAAAAACTGCCATAGTGAACCAAAAGGCCCATAAGGCAACATCAAACAGGTAGGTCAGAAGATGCATGCACCCCACCACACTGCTTAACATTTACAAAAGAACAGAATCTTGCTCTAGAGAAAATGTATTTTTCTTAATCATCATTTAACTTGACATTTCTGCTTTATTTAATTATAAATCTAACTGATGTGACAAAGACCTGATGTTTAACCTGTCAGTTCAGAAAATTTGGCACACTTAAAATTTTCCATTTTTATAGGATTTCAATGTTAGCTAAGACCTTAACTTACTGGAATAAATATGCCTCTAGTAATACATTATACTAACTCAGAAGAAATAATATTACCATTTGTGTTTCTGCAGTATTATTCCCCAAAAACACGCATAAATAAAACTGTATTCTAAAACTTGTCAAATATAACATCAAGTGAAAGTTAACATGAAATTTGAAAATTATTAGCTTTTATAATTTGTTTGAATATGATTTTGCAGTTGAAATGCTGTATTTGAAATGTGAAATATAGTTGGTTGTATGAGTTCATATTTTAAACTGAATATACTGATTGACATTTTAGCCCAGAACATTAGACATTATTTTTTACAAATTATTCTAAACCCCTATATATTAAAATATAGATTTGCATGAATTAGCAAAAGAGTTTGTTTTTTTTTTTTAATTTTTCTTCAAAATTAGACAATGGGTGATATATACAAAAGGTTTCACAGGTAATGTGTAACTTTAAAAGCTTCCTCAAAAAACGGGTTTCACATACTCCTTTTCCCTAAAATTTCATCTTTTACTTTAAACACTCAGTTTAGCATTAAACACTCAGTTTAAACAATGTCAACTGATATATTCCTTTAAACTACTTCAAAAATGGCTACTTCTTAATGTGATATTAAATTTCAATTTTGTTTCCACAAGATACAAAGGGTGTGGTCACAAAATAAATCATTCATAGGCGTGATTAATGCTCTTTTACCAAGCTTTGTAGCTTTTTACTTTAGCATAATGTCCCATTGCTTCCAATTTTTAAGTTTGCCAATTGCAAAGTTCAGTGAGCATTGTAACTGTGATATATAAAATATTTATCATTGGCCTATTTCTGTGGGAAATAATTCCAAATATCCCCAAGCACATTGTTGACTTCTGAATATGAATTCAATCAACATGGATAAAGCATCTTAAACTAGTGCTCTGTACCATTTGTCATTTTAAATGAACACTTGTCCTGTTCATTTGAAATCTCACAGGAATAATTACACCTACATTCATTATGCTAGAGCATATCAAAATAGCATTTATTTGCCACCTACTCACAACATTTAAATGAAATTTTAAGACATTGGGCTGAAATTAATTTTGTATGCTAGGTAGTTTTATCATACAAAAATACAGTTTATCTCAAATAATAAGCTGGAAATACTCAAATGAGAAAAACCCTTTAGTATATTAAGTAACTTTGCACTACAGAGGAACAATTTCCACAGTTATTTCTTCAAAAGGAAAACACGATTTTCTATCAAAACAATGCAACCTTGATGTTTCTTAATTCTACATTTCTATTAATAGTTTACAAACTTAAAAATTAAACTAAGTACACAATTAAAAGATTTTTTTCTTAAAAAGAACACGTTATACATCATTTAAATTGCCAAATATCAAACAGTTTATTCTATTTCACTTTCTAGGGGAAAAAACCAACTGCTCCAAAAGAATGTGTTTTTCTCCCATTCTGGAAATCAACATGCAGTCTGAATCTAACATTACAGTGCGAGATGACATTGATGACATCAACACCAATATGTACCAACCACTATCATATCCGTTAAGCTTTCAAGTGTCTCTCACCGGATTTCTTATGTTAGAAATTGTGTTGGGACTTGGCAGCAACCTCACCGTATTGGTACTTTACTGCATGAAATCCAACTTAATCAACTCTGTCAGTAACATTATTACGATGAACCTTCATGTACTTGATGTAATAATTTGTGTGGGATGTATTCCTCTAACTATAGTTATCCTTCTGCTTTCACTGGAGAGTAACACTGCTCTCATCTGCTGTTTCCATGAGGCTTGTGTATCTTTTGCAAGTGTCTCAACAGCAATCAACGTTTTTGCTATCACTTTGGACAGATATGACATTTCTGTAAAACCTGCAAACCGAATTCTGACAATGGGCAGAGCTGTAATGCTAATGATATCCATTTGGATTTTTTCTTTTTTCTCTTTCCTGATTCCTTTTATTGAGGTAAATTTTTTCAGTCTTCAAAGTGGAAATACATGGGAAAACAAGACACTTTTATGTGTCAGTACAAATGAATACTACACGGAACTGGGAATGTATTATCACTTGTTAGTACAGATCCCAATATTCTTTTTCACTGTTGTAGTAATGTTAATCACATACACCAAAATACTTCAGGCTCTTAATATTCGAATAGGCACAAGATTTTCAACAGGGCAGAAGAAGAAAGCAAGAAAGAAAAAGACAATTTCTCTAACCACACAACATGAAGCTACAGACATGTCACAAAGCAGTGGTGGGAGAAATGTAGTCTTTGGTGTAAGAACTTCAGTTTCTGTAATAATTGCCCTCCGGCGAGCTGTGAAACGACACCGTGAACGACGAGAAAGACAAAAGAGAGTCTTCAGGATGTCTTTATTGATTATTTCTACATTTCTTCTCTGCTGGACACCAATTTCTGTTTTAAATACCACTATTTTATGTTTAGGCCCAAGTGACCTTTTAGTAAAATTAAGATTGTGTTTTTTAGTCATGGCTTATGGAACAACTATATTTCACCCTCTATTATATGCATTCACTAGACAAAAATTTCAAAAGGTCTTGAAAAGTAAAATGAAAAAGCGAGTTGTTTCCATAGTGGAAGCTGATCCCCTGCCTAATAATGCTGTAATACACAACTCTTGGATAGATCCTAAAAGAAACAAAAAAATTACCTTTGAAGATAGTGAAATAAGAGAAAAATGTTTAGTACCTCAGGTTGTCACAGACTAGAGAAAAGTCTAAGTTTCACCAAATCCACATTCAAATGAGTTTTAAATTGTAAAAACTGATATTACTGCCAAATATAAGAAAAAATATTTTAAGTACTGGTTATGTTGTAAATTTTCAATGTGAATGTCAATTAGATAGGTCATATATATTCAATTTCTTCATTACTTAATGTATTTGTTGCATGGCAGTTTGTTAAAGTACTATCATGTGTATATTTTGTCAATATTATGTCCAACAGAAAATATTCATGTAAGTCATATTTTCTAAAGAATAAATACATAGCCTTAAAACAGTGTATAACTTTAAAATGTAACTGACATAGGTATCCTTGCTTTTTTTTTTAAGTTAAAATGCATTGTTTCTAAGCCACAAACGATAGATATATTTAGATTACAACTAGAGTAGCATTTTAATCTAAAAACCAAAATTATGGGCTCAAAACAATCCAGTATTTTCCATACCACTATGCTATGTTTCCTGGTATAGTGTATTTGCTATATTTGATGCATCAAAAATAATTAAGCACGTATGAAGTTTTATTGTTTTAAATGTAAAAAATCATAGAATTTATCAAAATTTTAAAATTAATGAACCAAAAAAACCTCTATATCCACACCAAGACAGAGAAACTTTAAAATTCATGTTTACTATGAAAAAAAGATTGATTTTCTAAGTTCAAGGACAGTATGCCTATAACATACAAATGAAATGAAAATAAAGGGAAGGAAGAATACTAAAGCACCAGCCTCTTTCTTCCCTCCTCACTTTGCTTAAATCTAAGCCAAACGCTCTGGATTAATATAGCATACTGATTTAAAAAAAAAAAAAAAAAAAAAAAAAGTACATTAAAATAAACTGACTTCCTAACTTTATTCAACTCAGCCCTTTCGTATAATAGAAAGTTAACTACCCAAATCTGAATACCAGGAATGAAAAAAAAAGACTTTAAGTCATTATAGAAAAGTCTAACAAAGCCTCTAATTTTAGATACATACAACTTTAGAGTAATACAGTTTATACAATGTTCCTACCAAACCATAGTTCCCAAGTATTTCAAAATGTAGTTGTTTTATTTCCACACTGAAAATCACTAAGGTAACAATAAGTCTTGTCACTTTTCTACTGTACCATCACTTAATTTAACTTTAGGTATTTTTCTCTCCAAACCTCAATTCATGTGGGAAAATCATGAAATTACTAAACTTAACTATGGATTACAAGGATTGGGAATCTCATATCAAACAAACATTTTCCAGTTGTTATAATGTAATAATCTATCAATAAGTGCCAATATCACTATCAGAAAATTTGCCATAAGTTATTTCAAATAGGAAAATACTTACTGCTTTGTAATTGGTTAGCTGAACTTTTATTCTATTTTCCGAAACTGTACCCACTAAACCAAGTAGCAATTTATCTTTAAAGAAAATATTAAATGTCTAAAAATTCAATAATATATCACTTTTATACAAATAAATGAGATTTATCCAGTCTAGTTTACTGAATACCCTAATCCTGGGAGAAACGAATACCATGCAATAGCTTGAACTCACTAAGGTTACATGGCAAATTAAATAGTAATTTACTTCTGATAATAATGTTAACATAATGTCAAATCTTGGCAAAAGCCCAGTTTCCTTCTGCCTTATTTTCTACTGTTTTTTTTGGAATTAAAAAAAAAAAAATGCTTCAATTTAACAAAATGTAGCATAAGCAACTGAGATATTTTTTGAAACGCCAAAAAGAAATTAATACTTCAGGCACAAAAGGATTAAGAAAATTTTCATTTGGTAAATACATTTGGCACTGACTAGCTCCTAATCTTCTTTTATTTTATTTTTTACCCCATGAAATAAAACAAACTCATTAATATCTTCATTTAAAAATTTTAAAAATGAATTTTGTAATTGGACTCTCAAGCATAAATTAAAATTTTAATATCTAGTTTTATAATCTTAATAAAAATTAGACTATTTTTTAGACCCTTCATATTAAGAAAAACTCCCTTGTGTTTTAAATATTTTTATTCTTCAGGTTTATAACTATGCCAAAGAACTCGGTATAAAAACAGAGATTTCTATTATATTTGTCTAAACTGCTTTCATGCCTTCTTGTCCTCTGTAATAAGAAATTAAATAAGAAATAAATGGTAAATATTACAACATTGCCCTTTAAACTGCTATCATTTCTATACTTGACACTGAGGCAGACATTTAACAAGCATTTCTGACCATCTGTAATGATCTTTCAGGTATATAAAAGTGTATCAACTGATTTACGACAAAGAAAATTCATACCTATCAGAAAACTTCTAATAGCTTTTTAATGTGCTAAGTAGTATATAACATGTAAATCAAAATAATATTTATGTGTTAAAAATGTAGCTTCAAAAACAAGTCACAACTATGTTTCCAACTACTGACCTCAGCTTAAATGTGAGAATGAGAAGCTTAGACAACTTTTTGTATTAAACATCTGTTCTATGAAAAGATAAAATATTTCTACTTTCTTCATGTTGGTCTTCATTACAATGTGCGAATTTTTCACTTTATTTCAAATAATTTTGCTCAAAAAAACATTAAGGCTAATTCCTCCTGTTAGAATGAAAAATTTAAAATGCAAAAGCAATAGAGGCAACAATAAACTCAATATAGGATCCTTCTTAAAACTACATTTTTCTATCCATATATTATAAATCATAGGCATAGATATCAATTTCTACATAGTTAACTGGGTCAGTTCTTCCAAAGGATAAAAAGCCCTTAGTAGCCCTTAGTAGGGCTTATTCCACATAGTATTTTAAATACCAACCAAAGATGAGCTCAACAAGATGTGGTAAATTTTATTTGCTTTGTTTTGTGTGTTAATTTAAGGGAGTTATTACTCTACCAACTACTACTGAACAAATGTTCAAACTTATTGTGAAGGTAGAATTATTTACAATTATACATCTTTAAAATGCCATTCATATCTGACCCAAGTCAATTTTTAGGTGTATGTTCTATTCTTTCATCTTTTAATTAAAACAACAGTAGTCTCCCCTTATCTGTGGTTTTACCTGCTGCAGCTTCAGTTACCCATGGTCAGTTAGCTTGGTCAACTCTGTGGTCCAAAAATATTAAATGGAAAATTCCAGAAATAAACAATTTATAAGTTTTAAATTGTTATATTTAAACTTACTTATAAATTTATGTATAATTGTACTACTTTATTATTACTTGTTGTTAATATCCTACTGTGCCTAACATATGATTTAAACTTTATCATAGGTATGTATGTATAGGAAAAAAACATAGTACATGATATACTAAATATAGGGTTCAATACTATCCATGGTCTCAGGCATTCTCTGGTGGTCCTGGGATGTATCCCTGAAGATAAGCAGGGACGAATGTGTAGCAAAATCTCAGTTCTTTGGGCATTAAAAACTAGATTTCTCATTGAACTGAAATTAGACTTAAGGGTTAAAAAAATATAAAATTATTAGAAAACAGGACCTTAGTAGGGCTTATTCCACATAGTATTTCAAGGCTACTTCCCAAAGTCAATAAAACTTTTAATTTTATTGCATTTCATGATTATACAATTAAGTACTAGCTTTGTGATTCAATTAGCATTTAAAATCTTACAGAAAAGAGGCATTTTGGCAGATAGTTTGAATTATATGATAGAGTCATTACCCTCAAGAGCTTATAATCTAGCATCAAGGTATTAAAAAGTATGGCAATACCTAAAAACAGAGGCAGATGTGGTAAATAGTAAAAAAGAAGAATACAGTTCTTAATAGACTTAAGAAAGGGATCATGTTGAATTTAAGAAGAAAGCCTTCTATCTTATGCTAGAAGAGATATCTGAGCAGGGGAATACAAGGTGAAAAAATGAGCTTCAAAAAAACAAAACAGCAATACATAGAACTGATGAGGTAAGACGGAAAATAGGAAGCTGCTGCCATCACCTTCATAGCTAGTGAAAAGCCAGGCAAAAAGTGATGGCACTAGCTTGACAAGGGAGTGTTCAGATGTGACAGGCAATGTGAAGGCCATCACTTAGAAAAATCAGTATTTTCTAACTAGCTAGGCAAGAAAGCTGGCATAAGAGATTGAAGAATTAAAAATGATGACCATAAGGAAGACCAGAAGAAACAGATTACCCGCAATAATCAAATAACTATTTAATTATGCTTTGTGTAAATTACACTGATAACACAGGCAAAAACAAAAAATATTTGGCAGGGCAGAACACTCAATGAAGTAAAATAACATTAAATAATGTTCTAGTTATTAGAAGCTATTCAGAATGAAAATTTCTAATTGATGTTTTAAATTATCTACCTTATATATTTTTCAACTGGTTTATTCCATTTTTTCATTAAACACATATTTTCTATTAACTATTTTAACTATAAAATACATGGTGAGAAAATACCAGTGTATATGAAGTAAAACACACAAATGTCATCCTTTGCTATTTTCCCTGAATCACAGGCATCCATCCAACTCCTTATATATGTATTGTCCTCATTCTTTGTTAATGGCTACATACAAATAGTTTTTAATTAAATTTTTTTTAAATAACAAGATTTCTAAAGGATAATAGTAATGAAAGGGCAAATAAAGCTTTTTCTATTCCATTTAAGCGGCTTCAAACTGTATTTGAAAATCATGTTAGAAAATTTACACTTTCAGTTTCAATTAAAAATTAAAATATTCAGTTGCCAAAGGTAACTTGGCCACTGAGAAGGTTATATTTCAGAATGAAGGCAAGAAGCAATGGGAAAACCATAAAATAATGTATTTCTTTTATCCTTTTCACCAAATAAGATGAGAAATAAGAACACTAAAGTAAACTTTTAGCAAATATTTTCTTTATATCTCAGATGAGCACCTGTATATACTCTTGAATGTAAGCCCCCGACTCAGGGACTGCAGTGAACTCTAAGAAAGTTAAAAATGAGTTGACCAATAATAAATGTCAGAAATTTTGAAAGTTCAGATCATATCATAAAAGAGAAAGCAAGGAGATAAAAGAACCCAGATGAGGCTGGAAAAAGACCTAAAATACTCAAAGATGCTAAGCTCTTAGAGAAATACGAATAGAATACAGAATTGTAGGTTAGAGTTCACAAAAGAAAACTAATTTGAAGATTTACTTTTTTCTAAAAAGCATTTGAAAAAGCAAAAGATACTCCTATTGACAGGCTGCACATACTAGAAATATAACAACAAACACTGCATCATAACAAGTAGAATAAATATTAAATATTACAATTTATAGATTTTAGAACAAAACGGCATTGAAATGTGGAAACAAATGGAAAAGTGGGCTTATCACTAATACAAAAGCCATCACCTTTTAAGAAATACTCATTTTTTCAGGACAAAAAGAGCCAAGCAAACGTAATCACAATAATCTTTCTTCCCTTGCTCATATTAAAACATGTGAAAATAATCCTAAGTGTCTCTCCCATTCTATTCACACATTTTCTACAGGCCTCCATAAGCTGTATCCATGGCTTTCAAATATGACAGCTTTGTACTTGCACCAGCAAGTGGTAAAATGTGCTGTCATTCCTGTCACTGACACCAATACCAACTCCCTGCCACTATCAAACCCTGAGGCATCAAGTAAGATAAGGGAGGTGAGCTGAGTCTGTCTGGGATTGAGGTCATTTTCGTCACCCTGCTTCTGTGAGAGCAATATGTCATATTTTTCTGAGCGGTATTAAGCAAAGGCAGACTACCAAAGCACATCAACCAATTTCTCAGGATGAAGAGAGAAAATGGTTAGTAAGGATGACAAGGTTATGGGGAAACTGCTTTTCCCTCAGACAGCTGTGGACACATAATACTCATGAGATTTGAAAAATTAAATGTTTTAAACGTAATATAAAATTTTAAAATGTTAATGCTAACAAATGACAGCACTGGTCATATTAAACATAGGCTGCAGGAGTGGGAAATACATATGGGACTGTAGTGAGGTAATAATTATATATTAATATATTTATATTTCAATCAGCCAGTAATATTACACACAATCCCATATATCATATACTACAAACTGAGTACACTGATTGGGTATACTGCATACTGATTGGGTAAAGAAGAATCAAAGATATATATTTCAACCAAAACATTGCTAATGACTTAGGATAGGTTGAAATATAAAATATCAAATGTACATACTCTGTACTTTAAAAGTCTTACTCTCACTTCTTAAAAAACTTTGTCTTTTCTTTTGCTGTTAAATTTTTTCCAACTATCACTTCTTACAAACAACAAAATGCTAGCAAACTGTAGTTACCTAACAACTTTATAAAAACTGTCTTAAATGCACGCAATACAGTAACAGTTGGTAATACTAATGTACTTTCGCACTACTTTTATAACACCTTTATAATGCTTTTATAATGCCTCCCAAAAAAGTACCTGATACATACCAACTGATCAGTAATTAGTAGAATTGAAAACGAACAAATTTTAAACCTCAGACCCTACTGTTTTACCTTGTTTAGAAGGTTGTTTCTCAAAATGTAGTCCACCTATATTAGAGATTCTGTGGTACTTTTTAAAATGCCAATTCCTGGGCCCCATATCTGACCCTCTGACTTACTGAATCAGAATCTCTGAGGTTGCAGTCCTGAAAAAAAAATTATTTTTTTGTTTGTTTGTTTTTTAGAGACAGAGACTTGCTCTCTGACCCAGGTTGAGATGCAGTGGTACAATCATGTCTCACTGCAGCCTCAAACTCTGCGGTGCAAGTGATTCTCTCACCTCAGCCTCCCGAGTAGCCGGGACTACAGGCATGCACTACCATGACGAGCTAATTTTTAAAAATATGTCTGTAGAGACGGGGTCTCATTATGTCGCCCAGGCTGGTCTCAAACTCCTGGTCTCAAGCAATCCTCCCGCCTTGGCCTCCCAAAGTTCTGGGATTACAGGTGTGAGCCACCACGCCCAACCAATATATGTTTTAATAAGTACTCTCAGGTGCCTTGTGTGCTGACATTTAAGAATTACTACTTTAGATTTCAGAAGACAGACTATGTATCAAGGTGACATTCAATAAATGAAAAGGTACAGAAGCAGCTCTTAATTCAGACTGTACTGCTGTCTTGAAAAAAATTCCTCCATTTACTTCATTTTAACTGAATAATTTTAGTTGGATTATGTATACTATAACCCAGTACTACATTAGCTTTCTAAGAAATGTTTCTTTAAACGAGGTTATCTAGACAAAAGTTTCCTTTAAGAATCATACACTCTCAGAAGATAAAATGCTACCAAACACATTCACCATAAACTGTTATGTACTTCACTCAACCAAACTACTCAATTAATTATAAAATTGCATGGCTACTATTTTTCATAAAATTCATACTCAAACCAGAAGTACTATTCTTGCACATTTTTGCTCATTTCACTATAAAACTTCCACTAAAACATAATTGACATAAAAGAATTACTTCTAAAAGAAACTTGCAGTGAAAATACTTACAAATTGTATTTTGTATATGTTTTGAACAAATGCCATGCAGGTTAGGTAGAGGTCTGAATCAAATATTTTTCCTTTGCTATTATTATTTACTTTGCACCATAATGCAATTTAGTAAACAGTAACCTAATCTTTGATAATTTTATGACATCCTTTAATATAAATTCTTATTCTGTATTATAATAGTTTAAGTAATACTGATACTTGATAAATGCCACAAATGGTATTACAGAAACACTACTCTAGGAACATTTCTTATTAACTCTTTCACTAGGAATTTTTTCCAACCACACTGATATTATCTTTTGTTATTACTTTTGGTTTTTAGCATTTTCATTGATTTAATCATGAAACTAACCCATCACAACTTATTATTGAAAATGAGCATTATTGAAAATCAGCTGCTAGCAAATACAACTTAAAGATTCAAAGACAAGGCCGGGAGTGGTGGCTCACGCCTGTAATCCCAGCACTTTAGGAGGCTTAGGTGGGTGGATCACCTGAGGTTGGGAGTTTGAGACCAGCCTGACCAACATGGAGAAACCCTTCTCTACTAAAAATACAAAATTAGCCATGTGTGGTGGTGCATGCCTGTAATCCCAGCTACTTGGGAGGCTGAGGCAAGAGAATCGCTTAAACCTGGGAGGCAAAGGTTGTGGTGAGCCGAGATCGCACCATTGCACTCCAGCCTGGGCGGGGGGGGGGGCAACAAGAACAAAACTCTGTCTCCATAAAAAAAAAAAAGAAAGATACAAAGACAATAATTCAGGTGACTGGATATGGCCACATTATAGAAAAATATTTGCCAAATAATATATTCCAGATAAACAATGGCTTTAGTATAGGGTTTCCCAGAGTCTCATAAAGCATCCTAAATCAGATGCAAAATGCCATGGGTATGGTTATGCACTTTTTTTTTTCCTAGAACAAAGATTCAAATTCAGTAAGATCCTCTAAAGAGTATGTAACCCAAAATTAAAATAAAAATCATCGTCAGAGTTAGGAAGAAAGCAGGGAAGCAAAATTGGTAAACATTAGATATAACTTTATCTATGTATATCCTCCCTTATCCTAAAGATAATATAAAATAACGTTAGCATTTTCTTTTTCTTTTTTGAGACAAGGTCTCACTAGTTTGCCCAGGTTGGCCTCGTACTCCTGGGTTCAAGCAATCCTCCCTGCTCAGCCTCTCAAGTGGCTGGGGAGACAGGCGCGCACCATTGCACACAGCAAGATGACTTTAAAAGGCATAGAATTTTAGATACAACTGAACTAAACAAAAAAATAATAAAATCAGAGCAAAGAGCATGAAAAGGACAAAAAAAATATTTGTATCATTAAGTACTGTATTCTGGCAAAAGGTGAGCCACAAATTGTTCCTTATGATTTCTTTTTAATTTTTATTTTAGGCTCTTTCTTTGAATTCTATGTACTTTCTACTAGGTCATTTAAACAGGGAAACGGAGCTGATTACATGTCTCAGCATTGGTAAGATTAAAAACTCCCTAGATGCTCAGTACAAGTACAAACTATTGGTACTAAGATCAGAGAGCAGTGACTCTCATGGGCCTTCCCATGTCTCTCATGGGTCTTCTCAATGTTTTCCACAACTATAACGATATCTGAAGTCTCACATGGTTGTTTCTCATATCCCTCAATGTATAACATTGGCCACAACAACCTTATAGAAAAGGCGACAAGAAGTCTCACATAGCTAGTGATTATAATTTCCCTCAATGTACACAATAACATCAAACTAAAGTGAAATTTAGTAAAAAGAATTAGATGGGAATGGTTGTCTAGGTATAAAACCCTCTGCAACTCTGGTTTAATCCAGGGATAGATTCTAGAAAGTTAAAACAGTGGATTTGAATCATTTCATAACACACCTAAGAGGTCAATGAGACTGGGTAGAAAGGGGAGGGTAGCACCTCCAACTGAAAAGAAGACAAGTGTTCTTAAAAACAAAAATTGCCTCTAGGTTTTCTAATACAGTTACTTTCTCCTTCCCTTACCCCACAACCTTCAGAGATTCACTAAGAGAAATGGAGCATGGACTGATAATCTTCAGAAATACCCTCCACAAATATTATCTCTCAACAAAATTATGGAAAATAATTGACAGAGAAATGATAAAGCGCAGAACACAAACTTGAATAGCCACCAGAGCTGAAAAGACTAAAATCTCAAGAACACCACTCTGTTTTGTGCAGAGGTTGCTGTTACCAAATTCTGAAATAAGCTGAAGAACTGAATTTTCATTAACTAATTTTAAGAAAAGTCTACTTTGCCTGAAATTTCTGGTTCTCAAAACTGATGATTTGATTCAAAGATACAGTTAGAACAGATACAATAACAGCTAAAAGAACTGTGTTCTGAACTACATGATAAAAGACACCATACAAATGCTTTATCACCATTGTCAAACACAAGACACTGTTAAATACAGTATTCTTCTATCGGTACTATTTATATGAACACATATGCTTACCGATTTTACAATGTAACTGGCTTCTCAAACTACATAAATGTTTCTAAAAACTTGGTGAATAACATGTCACAGAATCTAGTGACACAAATACACCCAGACTAAATTGTCTGACAACAATAATCATAAATCCTAGTTACTATAGTATACAAGTCTGTTATATTGTAAGCACTGAAAAAAATTATAAAAGCACTTTTAAAGGGTCCATTATGATAGCACTTAGCCCTCACTTAATGCCAAATTTGAACATTTCATAAAACACTGGAGTTGTATTTGCTTACAGAAGCAGAGAAGATAAGATAAATATGCCAACATCAATGTCACAAGGCAAAATATAGTAAGACTATAAGTAAAGAGCAATTGGGCTCAAAGGAAAAGGAGGCACATGTACCTGGAAAAGCTGTAGAAAGCAAATGGCACTTGAAATGAACTCTGAATGAGGGATGAGACTGGCTGATGGCATCAGGGCAAGGACAGCACATTAGGCAAAGGCACAAACTTGGGCAATTATACAGAAGCAAGAAAAGCAAGTCTCCAGGAAACAATTCACTTTGGTATAATCCACACTCTATGAATGTGGAAGCAGACAGAGATAAAGCTGGAAAATAGGTTATATTCATGTTTGCCGGGCCAAAAAAAAATTATAATTTAATCCCAAAGCCTAGAGAAAGTCTTTCTAGACTTAACAGTATGGAAGCATATGTTGAAAAACATACATTTTCACTTTCTATTTCCATCATCATAGTTTAGGCCCTCAATACCCTAGACCACTGTGAGGTGAAGATACCAAGTCAGAGGCTAGCAATCTCTCACAATTTCCATTTCCATTTACCTAAAATACAATTCCGCTCATTTTCAATCCCGATCACAAATCTTCAACCAGATACTCATCACTGAGACTTAAAATACAACATAATATATAACAGAAAATAATTCAAATCCAAATATTGCAGCAATGTCTTCATATTTTTCAAATGTAGAATTAAGACGCTCTACAAATTACTCAAAGACACAGTCTTGGGAAAAAAAAAACTCAAAGACACAGTCTTGGGAAAATGCATATGTCCAATTCAATTTTCCTATTAAAAACTATAAAAAAGAAAACAGTAAAAAATCTAGCTGTAAATAGTAATAAGTGAAAAATAACTAAAATGCAACAAAAACCATAATCCTAAGATTTAAAAAGGAAAATAATACACAAACAACTGAGCTGCAACAGAAAGTCCACACAAGACTCAAGCAAATATAAGAATTTATTATGAAAAATAACATATTCCAAATCTGTGAAGTGATAGATTATTAATTAAGTTGTGTTGGAGACGTAACTAAACAATGGAAAAACAGGGTTTCATGCTTAACCATTCCCAGAGTCAGTGAGTTGTACAACTCCAGAAAGCACAGTTTACGTTATATTCTATGTGACAATAAATGGTACTGCCTAGAGTTGTGAGATGTGGTTGCTATGTGTGTAAGTTATACCAAAATAAACAGCAGATAGATAAAAGTAAAATCATAAAAAACATCCAATAATATGGAGGTGAATATTTTTGTAATATTGTGGTGAGGAACCAAATAAATCCATTACTAAGTAAAAGATTAACAAGTATAACTATAAAACTTCTAAAATTAAACCTAAAACATCAAAGAATAAACTGGGAAACATACTTACAATCTATGCAGTAAAGCAAATTTACCTCTACTGTATAAAGAATAGTTTCAAACCAACATGGCAAAAGGAAAACAGGCAAAGAATACAAACAGGTAACTCACCAATGAAAAAGAACGACAAACACAAAACTCTTCAACTACATACAGCAAACACAAATCCAAATTAGAATAAATTTTAAAACAAATTAATATACCAATGTTCACATGTGCTTGGCAAACAATTTTCAATTTTTTTTTCTTTGTTTTAGAGATGGGGGTCTCACTATGTTGCCCAAGCTGATCTCAAACAATCCTCTCACCTGGGCCTCCCAAAGTATCAGGATTATAGGTGTGAGGCACCGTGCCTGGCTAGCAAATAATTTTTAAATGCTTATGACTAACAATTTTGATAAACCTATGAGTATTTTTCACGTTACTACACAAAATATATTTTGTTTTGAAATGTTAAGCAAAAACCTCAAACGTGACCTTTGATCAAGAAATTCAACTTCTAAAATGTATCATAAGGAAACAATTGAACAACTGTGCAAAGGTGTATGTTTAAGGATGATCAAAACAGTGTTTATACCAGTAAAAAAAGTTTGACTAAAATAATTAACAATAGATTATTTACATAAAGTATTGGATAGTTTTTAAATATTATCCAGCCACTAAAATTATGACATGGATTTATGTTTCTTAACATGGCATTATGTCCATAATGTAATCTTAGTATGTAGATTAGTGTGTCTAATAAATACAGTAATGTATAGGCAAACAGTTGAGAGGTTAGTTTCTGAAAATGCTGATAATGAATCTCAAGATTATATCTGTAGTTTTTAGTTTTCAGCAATCAACATATGCCTCAATTTTCTAGTTTTCACAATGAACACATATTGTTAATATAACTTTACAAATTAAAAATATTTATAAGAAACATTGTTTCATTAAACCATTGAAAGTATGACAGTAGTATTTCATTTTAAAAATATACAAAATTGAGGTGATCATTCCAAGCCCATTTATTTAAAAAAAAGTAAAAATAAAGCACATGGCAGGCCTTTACAAAAATTCCTTCCTCTGCTACATTTTGGGTCCATACTGATAGTTACCAAACATAAGTGTAAAATTATATTATTAATTAAAAAATATATATGAAAAATTGAGCCTGTGAAAATCAAATAAATTGGTCATCTGGATATAATACTTAGCAAAGACATTTTCTCACAAAGTACTGTCCAGATTGAGACTAAATTGTTGACTAAGACATCCAGATCTTGTTTCTCTTGTGTTTTGTTTTCTATTATCTTTTATTCATGAGCATACTATACAACATGCTCATTTCCTTGTAATATTTTGAAGAAATTGAAAAAGATGAAAACATATCATTATTATCAATTATTTGGTTTAAGCCAAAAGAATAATAGGCTGGGTGCGGTAGCTCACGCCTGTAATCCCAGCACTTTGGGAGGCCAAGGAAGGTAGATCACTTGAGGCCAGGAATTCAAGACCAGCCTAGGCAACATAGTAAAACCCCATTCCTCCACAAAAAATACAAAAATTAGTTGGGCATGGTGGTGCACGCCTACAATATCAGCTTCTCAAGAGCCTAAGGTGAGAGGATCACCTGAGCCCAGGAGGCAGAGGTTGCAGTGAGCCAAGATTGCACCACTGCACTCGAACCTGGACAACAGAATAAGACCCTGCCTCAAAATATTAATAAAAAATTTTTTAAAAGAGTAACAGCATTTTTCTCATTTCTTCCTCCTGCTTTCAAAACTATGCATTTCCCCAAAGTTATAATGTTACATATATGAAACCTGCCATTTTCCATTTTTAGAGACCCGAGCAACCAAACACAGTACATTGTGATTTTTCCAACCTTTGGAATGTTCCTTGAGTAAGTTTTCCTCTGTTTACTTGTATCTGTAATTAAGCCAGGCTATGAAAACTATAGAGGTGAAAATTCATTAAGTTGTACATTTACAGTATATGCACTTTTCTTCATACTTCACTAAAATGTTAAAACTGCAGGGACCATTTAAATGATGCCTGTTTAATGTCCTTAAATGTGTTCTCTAAAACACATTTAAGTAAATAGAAGCAAAATATAAACTCTTCACTAAAATGTATTCTTATTTTCTTGGAATATTAAAAATGAATACATTTAAATCTCAAACCAATTTCATATCTCAGCTGAGATAAATGATGGTTTAAAAGAAAATGCAGACTGCATCAATGGAAGAGGCACCATCTATCACACTAAATTTAAAAAAGAAAGCTGTATAGTTCATTCAGCTTCCGGTGACAATATTGTTATAACCCTACCAAAAATTTACTAAAGTTCTAAGCTCACATATACTTTTGTCTTACAGAAGTCTGGTCCCCATTACCACCTCTACCAGAGTATAACTTGAAGAAATAAAAGTGAAAGTCCAAGAAAACAAGTTGACCCATTGTTAAAAAAGAAAAAAATCTATGTTTAGTGATGAAGAAAACTCACACTGTAACCTCAAATTCTTACTTCACAATGACTATACATGTTAAGTATGTAACCTAATAACTACTTACAAAGGAATGACCCCCAAAGAAAGCCTCCCAGTCATATCAAAAACTTTAAGGGCACATGTATTCAACACCTAATTTGCAACACAGCAAATAATTGCCCAGGAGATTTTTTTTAAAAAGAGAAAGAAATCCAACTCTTCTTCCTACTAGCCGTGTGATCCAGGAATGCTACTTTATCTTATTCTGATTCTCTTTGCCCATCTGTAAAATGATAGCATCTACCTCACAGAGTTGTGAAGCTTCAATGAGATAAGCACAAACAATGTTCAGCATAGTACCTGCCATACAGCAATCAATGGAAATTTTTATCATTATTATTCTTAAATTTTATTTTAAAAACAACTAACAAATATATTTTTAATTCAATTATGTGATGTAGTTATTTTTTAAAGGAATAAATTATTTTTAAAAGGAATGATTATGATTTCTTACCCCAGTAGAAATTTCAGAGACTTGATTTTCACTTTTCTTAAATGTTTCTACTCTCTTCCAGTATCGTCCCCCATCCCACCTCTCCAAGATAGGGACCTGTTATATTGCCCAGGATAACCTCAAACCTTTGAGCTCAAGAGATCCTCCCACCTTAGCCTCCCAAGTAGCTGGGATTACAGACACATGCCACAGTGTCTTGCCAGTGTCCATCTTTAACACAGAAATCTTTACAGTAATACTTCAATATCTTGTTCCTAGAAAAATATGCATGAGAAATGTGTGTACAAAAATACCATCTTTTTCTTTTTTTCTTTTTTTTTCAAGAAAAGCATTACATGATGTAATGGGGGATTGGGAACAGTATTTTTGAACACACAGAAGTAGAACACACAATCACAGATTATGATGTATGCTCCAAATGATCATCAAAATATCACATTTGTTCTTTAGTTATATTTCTAAAGAAAGAAAACAGGAAGAAAGCAGTATTTTGAAGATATACTATATACTGGGCAGGGTCAAAGGAAATCTATTCTGGCTTGTTACTACTTCCTAACAGTCCTCTGAAACCTGAGTGAGAAGTTAACTTCTGGTAATTCACAGTTAGAAACAGGGATGGAAATGGGATTTAAACCAAGATCTAAACGGTTTCAAAGCCTACTCTTTCTTGTCTCTTAATCACAAATTATATAGCAGAAATGATTACAATAGTTTATGGTATCACTTTATGATGTTATGAAGCCTCTAAAGTATTAGTAAAGTATTACTTTGATGGAAAAAAGTTTATGAATACAGTGTTGTTCTCAATATTATGTTAAAATAACTAGTCTCCATATGCCCATTCAACAAGATTTATTCAAAATCATTTACCCTCAGTAGAAGTCTTCCTAACTAATCCTTTGCAGTTTTTAATGTTGTTGTTACCATTTAACTCACTTTAAAATATCAATTTCGTACTTAGTTTAGGTAGAAAGTCTCTAAATCAATTAATTAGGTGGTTATTCTTCAGTATCCTCAAACTTCATCAAAAACAACAGCATACAATTACCTTCTCTCTATGCTCTACCTTCTGTCCTGCAATTATCACAACTTGGCATGAATGGAAAAGACCAAGCAGATATTACTTTGCTTCTTTATCTTCCAAAGAGATCAATATCGTGGGTACTCTTCCATCCCTGAAGAGTAACTAGACAAAGCTGGAGGATATGGGTTATCATACAGCACATCCCAATAAAACACCATTTTATCCCACTCACTCTCTTACTCCACATAGACTGTTGATACATATGTTAACCATTCATGCTCTCCATTTTGTCCCAAGATGCAATTCTTCCTCAAGTCTTTTCCCAAGTGAAGGCTCATACCCTACAGCTGCCAATGAATGTTCTATTACTTCCCCCAGGAAAAAATATGGCTTCCATTTTCAAAGTCCTTTTAGCAAAGGAACTTTTTCTTTTCCAAATAAAATAGTTTACAAAACTCATATTTAAAAACAAGATAAAAGCAAACCACTCTCAATGAAGCAAAAATAGGAGACCAAAGTGAAACAGCTCAACATTCCTTTCATCCAAATCACAAAGATTCCTCACAACACAATGCAAAACAAACATGATTTTGAAGAACTAGCCTCAATAGAAAATTCCATGAGAAATCTCCTGCTCACTGTACTAAAATCTTGACTAAATATATTCTTCTGTTAGAAATTAAATAACTATGACTAATAAATAGACTCATCCTACACCTGTAGCCAGATCTGTGATAATATCCTGTAAGTATCCCAAAGACTAAGAATGAAATTCATTAATCTGCATAATTCTAAAACAGGCACATAAACAGATGGACACGTATAAAAGATATTGTATAAGCAATATCCCATTACAGCTGTTTATTTTAAATCATCAGTTAATATTTTGTACCTGTGTATAAAAAAAATCTAGTTTCTGCCAATACAAAGTCTTATAATTCTGACACCTTTCTGTCAGGAGAGCCAGGACACAGTAAAAAATAATAATAATAATAGGTAGTGTGTGTGTGTGCACGTGTGTGTGTGTGCGTGTGCGTGTGTGTGTAGTTTACTTCGCTTTAACTCTAATGTCTTTCTAGAGAGTAACTTCAAAGATCATTCTTCTTCCTCTAAAACAAACAGTCCTCTTTCCATGTAACTGACATAGTATAAATGCTGCATGTATTAGTTTCTTATTGCTACTGTAAAAAATTACCACAAACCTAGAGGCTTAAAAAGCACAAATTTATTATCTTATAGCTCTGAAGGTAAAGTCCAAAACAGGTCACAATAGGCTAAAACCAAGATGTTTGCATCGCTGTAATCCCTTCCGGAGGCCATTAGGGGAGAATCTGTTTCCCTGGTCCTTTAGGCTGCTGGCAGAATTGAAGTCCTTATGGACCCGTTTCCTTGCAGACTATCAACTAAGGACAGTTCCCAGCTTCTAGAAGACATCTACATACCTTGGCTTATGATCTCCTTCTTTCACCTTCAAAGCCAACAATGGCAAATCAAGTACTTCTCATGCTTCAAATCTTTCCTGTCTCTTCTTCCATCATCCCACCCACTCTTCTGCCTTCGTCTTCCAATCCAGAATAATCTCCCCCTCTCAAAGCCTAGAGTCTTAATCATATCTGCCAAGACCCTTTTGCAATGTAAGGTAACATATTCACAGGCTCCAAGGATTAAAACATGGACTGTTTGGGGGACCATTATTCTGCCTATTGTGCCATACTTGTTGAGCTGCACTGATTTGAAGTCAGAAAAAGCACCACAGAACATGTCATGATCTGCTGTGGTCTGAATGTGTCCCCCAAAATTCATATGCTGGAAGTGTAATCCCCAATGTAACAGTGTTGGGAGGTGGGGCCCTTTGGGAGATGTTTAGCTCATATAGGCTCCACCTTATGTACACATATAGCAATGCTGCTATAAAAAGGGTTTGCAGGAGTGGGTTCTCTCACTTCTGCTCTTATCCCACATAGGAACACAGAGTTCATCTCTCTTGCCCTTCTACCTTCCACCACGTGAGGATGCAGCATGAAGACCCACATCGAATGGCAACAACTTGATCTTGGACTTTCCTGCCTCCAGAACTGTGAGATACTACATTTCTGTTCTTTATAAATTACTCAAGCTGTAGTATTCTGTTACAGCAGTACAAAACAGAGTAAGATACTATCCTTTAGCCTCAAAAGCTGTTAGGATCAAAAGCATTAGAGTTCAAAATACTGAGCAATTGCATCATTAAATATTACCACTATGAGTAAATCCATCCATTAGAATAGCTATTATCACTAAGCCCTTACTTCCCTTGAAATCAAAGAATATCTAAATATGTGAACATAACCTAAGGCTGAATAAATTAAATTTCTCATTGTAAAACAGAACTTATTTATAATTTTAGACTCCTCTCTCTTTGCTTAACTGCCTCTGTGTCCCATAAATCTCATCCCTAAATAATGTTACCACAAGGCTACAGTCACATTGGAAGACACAGGCTTAGATGATATCTTCTAGAAAGCATAACATTGTTCTTGTCATAGAAGCAACACCAAACTTAAATCAGTGACAAGACCCATGAGTTCAACACATGCAACATCTAGAATCTCTTAGAATTCCCATATTAAATATATTCAAAGACTATGAAAAAGGTGTTGCTACTTCGAATTAGTTTTGGCAAAAAGAAAGAACTTTGGCATAGTTTTTCTGCTGTTCTTCTAAATAAGGGAGAGATGTGCCTTAGAAAATAAACTGTTACATAGCTAGAAAAATAGTAACATGTAACTAATTTGAGTATTTATTAAAAATTTCCACAAGATGTGTTATCTTTTCAAAAAAAAAGTAATTTAATAGCAATAGACCCCAAAAACCAAAATAAAGATACTTGACAATATTATTATATCCATTTGTTCTTTGGGAATACAGAAATTTTATATACATAAAATTTAAGTTTATATTTAATATTACCTCTTATTTCAAACTAAAAATAATGCATAAACTCTCAACCTACATAGACTGTTATCAAAGTGATTTAAATTTACAATGTATATCCAATTTTACAGTCTTTGAGTGCCTATGAGAAACAGGAAAATACAAATTAGTTTCATCTAGCTTCCACTAATGGCAGAGTGAACTGGTCATGCATAGTTTCCAGCAGATAAGCTCTAAATCTACATAAAGCATTTTTAAAAACACACCATAGTCATGTGACACATAATGATGCTTTAGTTAGCGGTCTCATAAGATTATAATGGAGCTGAAAATTTCCTATTGCCTATGATGTCACAGCCATAGTAATCTTATAGCACAATATGTTACCTTCTCTATGTTCAGATATGTTTAAGTACACAAGTACCACTGTGTTACAAATGCCTATGACATTCAATACATCAACATGCTGTCCAGGTTTGTAGCCTGGAAGCAACAAGATATACCATATAGCCTAGGTGTGTAGTAGGCTACATCATCTAGGTTTGTGTAAGTACACAAAGATGAATTGCCTAAAGACACATTTCTCAGAACATATCCCCATCATTAAACGATGAATAACTGCATTTGAAGGTGACAGAAATAACTAAAGGCAGAAATATACCAAAGAAAGATTTACTTTTAACTATAGAAATTGCAATGGGTAAGAATTGCAAGTCTGGTCATTTTTGCCTAATGGCACTCGCTACCACAACTCCCATTCCAAGTCCCATAGATACAGACTTACATTCTGGAGACGGCAGAGAATAGGAATCAGGGCAGGCAGAGTAGTTATTTAATATAAAGCTAGGGACAAGGGGTTGAGGGGTGGAATCCTGAGAGCCACAGGAGCAAGATCAAATCCCTGCCTTACCATTAAATTACATATGCGTGGGAGAGATCCAACGGGGATTTGGAGAAAAAAGCAATCTAAAGTCAGAGAGGAATCTACCCTTAAAAGATGTGTGAGATGAGTGAGTTTGCTGCTTTTTCAGACTGATAGCATTCCCCAAACAGTGCACAGCTATAATGGCAGAAAGCTAGGGCCTTACTAATTTGCAGTGTCAAAGGACTGAGCTCATGGCTGGCAGAGCAACTGAAAGGACAGGGAAGAAACACACAAGGCTAAAAAGAGGTAAGGGCCATAATTTTAGTACGAACTTTGCCAGAATCCTTGGTGATGGCTAACTACAAAGGTACAGGGAAAACCATACATTCTCAAAGTGGCAGCTGTAAGATTAAAGAACTGAGCAAAACCAGCAACTATACAATACAGGGAAAAATAATGTACAGTATAAGACCAGACAAGTTAAATTCGTTCTACAGGCTAGAACAAAAACAACATGAGCGATCCTCAGAGAACATAACAGAATCTAGAATCAATAAAATGTACTATCCATAATGTCTAGTTTCCAACCAAAATTTATTTCACATGCAAATAAATGAGGTAAGATGATCCATAAGCATGAAAAGGAAAAAAAAAAGTCAATAGAAATTGATTCAGAGTGGGCTAATATGTGGGACTTAGCAAAGACTTCAAAGCAGCTACTATTTCACCTGAAGTAATTCAACACTAAGTAGACTGTAGTAATTAAAGATGCATGTTGCAATCCCCAGTGTAATTCTTAGAAAAACAGTATAAGCATATAGCTAAAAAGTACACAAACAAAATAAAATAGAAGACACAAAAGTATCTGACTAACATAAAAGAAAGGAGAAAATTCCAAGAAAGGAAATCCCAGACCAGATAACTTCACTGGTGAGTTTGGCCAAATACTTTATTTCATTTTTTAATTTATTTTTATTCTTTTTTTCATTCATTTATTCATTTTTTTTTTTTTTAAGAGACAAGGTCTCACTATTTTGCCCAGGCTGATCTCAAACTCCTGAGCTCAAATGATCCTCCCACCTTAGCCTCCTGAGTAGCTGAGATTACAGTCACATGTCACCACACCCAGCTGAACCAAACATTTAAAGAATAAATACCAATACTTCTACAACTCTTTCCAAAATTTAAAGAGAAGGGAATGCTTCCTAACTCAGTCATGAGTTAGGGCCAGCATTTGCCTGACACCAAAGTCAAAGACACTACAAGAAAACAACAGTCCAATATCCTGTATAAATACAGATAAAAAAATCCTCAACAATATACTAGCAAACCAAATTCAGCTGCGTATTAAAGGGATCATACATCATGAACAACTAGGATCTATCTCTGGAATACAAGAGTAGTTCAACATACAAAAATTAATCAACAGACTGGGCACAGTGGCTCACGCCTGTAAACCCAGCACTTTCAGAGGCTAAGGCGGGCAGATCATTTGAGGTCGGGAGTTGGAGGCCAGCCTGGCCAACGCGGAGAAACCCCATCTCTACTAAAAACACAAAAATTAGCTGGGTATGATGGCATGCACCTATAATCCCAGCTACTTGGGAGGCTGAGGCATGAGAACTGCTCGAACCCAGGAGGCGGAGGTTGCAGTAAGCTGAGATCATGTTACCGAATTCCAACCTGGGCAATAGAGCCAGACTCTGTCTCAAAAAAAAAAAAAAAAAAATCAATCAATATAATATACCACATTAATAGGATGAAAGGAAAAAAACACATGACCATTTCAACTGATGCAGAAAAAAGCATTTGACCAAACTCAACACCATTTCATTATAAAAACATTTAATAAATTAGAAATAAAAGAAAAACTTCCTCAACACAATAAAGGTCATATATGAAGAACACACAACTAACAAAATACTCAGTTGTGAAAGACTGAAAGCTTTTTCCCTAAGATCAAAAAGACAAGGCCAGACACAGTGGCTCACACTTATAATCCCAGCACTTCTGGAGGCAAATGCAGGAGAATCACTTGAGCCTAGGAGTTCAAGACCAGCCTGGACAACATAGCAAGACTCCATCTCCACCAAATAAAAATTAAAAATTAGCCAGGCATGGTGGCATGCCTGTGTTCCAGCCACTCAAGAGGCTAAGGCAAGAGGCTCACTTGAGCCCAGGAGTTTGAGGTTATAATGAGATATGACTGCGCCACTGCCACTGCACTCCAGCCTGAATGGCAAAGCAAGGCCCTGTCTCTACAAAACAAACAAACAGACAAACAAGTATTAGCCTGCACCTACTCCACCAACACTTCTATAGTGTTGGAAATCCTAGCCAGAGCAATTAACTAAGAAAAAGAAATAAAAGACATTCAAATCAAAAGGAAAGTAGTAAAACTGTCCCTGTTTGCAGATAACATGATCTAATATTTACAGAAATGCATAAAGACCCCACCAAAAAACTACTGACATAAAAAAATTCAGTGAAGTTGCAGAATACAAAATCAACATACAAAAATCAGTTTCATTCCTATGTACCAATAACAATCTACATGAAAAAGATATTAAGAAAACAATCTCATTTACAATTGCATCCAAAGAATAAAATACTAGGAATAGACTTAACTAAGAAAGTGAAAGACCTGTATATTCAAAACTACAAAACACTGATAAAAGAAACTAAAGAACTAAAGACAAACAAATGGAAACACTTCTAATGTTCATAGATTAGACGACTGAATACCGTTAAAATTTCCCTACTACTCAAAGTGGGCTACAGATTCAATGCAATCCTTATCTAAAACCCAATGGCATTTTTTAGAAAAATAGGAAAAAAATCTAAAATTCATATGGAACCATAGAAGACCCTGAACAGTCAAAAGAATTCTGAGAAACAATAACATAACTGGAATCATCATACTTCTTTATATATAGATAGATATAGATATATATATATACATACACACACACACACACACACACACAAAGTTATAATAAATAGTATGGTACTAGCAAAAAGAAAGACAAACTGATGCAACAGAGTGTCCAGAAATAAATTCATGCATGTATGATAAACCAATGTGTAACAAGGGTGCCATGAATACACAAGGAGGTAATGACAGTCTCTTCAACAAATACAAAGAAAACCAGATATACAAATGCAAGGGAATGAAACTGGACCCTTATCTTACACCATACACAAAAATCAACTCAGAATGCATTAACGACTTACCTGTTAGACCTGAAACTGTAAAACTCCTAGAACGACACGTGAGGAAAAACTCTGTACCATTGGTCTTGGCAATGATTTCACAGATATGACCAAAAAACACAGACAACAAATGCAAAAACAGACAACTGGCACTACACAAAACTAAAGAGGTTCTGCAGAGCAAAGGAAACAAGAAGATGGGAGAAAATATTCATAACCCATATATCTGATAAAGGGTTAATTTCCAAAATGTATAAGGGACTTTACAACTCAATAGCAAAAATAAAAACCCAACTAAAAATGAGCTAAGGACTTGAATAGACATTTCTCCAAAGAATACATACAAATAGCCAACAAGTATATAAAAAGATCATTCATATCACCAGTCATCAGAGTAATGCAAATCGAAACCACAGTGAGATACCACCCCACATCCATTAGAATGGTTATTATAAAAACAAACAAACAAGCAAAAACAACAAAAAACAGACACGTGCTGGTGAGGTTGCGGAGAAATTGGAATCCTTTTACACTGTTAGTGGGAATGCAAAATTGTACAACCCCCATAGAAAATAATATGGTAATTCCTCAAAGAAATTGAAAATAGAATTACTACATGATCCAGGAGTCTCACACTTCTGGGTTTTTATCCAAAATAACTGAAATAGGATCTTGAAGAAGTAGCTGTGCTCTCATGTTCACAGCAGCACTATTTACAACAGCCAAAATATAGAAATAACCTAAATGTCCACCAGCTGATGACTGGATTTTTTAAATGTGATAGAACAGAATATTATTCCGACTTAAACAAGAAAGAAATCCTGCAATATGCAACAATGTGGATGAACCTTATGGCTATTATGCTTAGTAAAATAAGCCAGTCACAGAAGGACAAATACTGCATGATTCCACTGACATAAGCTGTCTAAAATAGAAAAACGCGTGAAGCAAATAATGGAATTGTGGCTGCCAGGCGCTCGGGGAGAGGAAGAAATGAGTTGTTGTTAATCAATGGGCATAAAATTTTAGTAAAGCAAGGTAAGTAAGTTTTAGAGATCTGCTGTTCAACACCGTGCTATAGATAACAATACCATATTATACATTTAAAAATCTGTTAAGAGGGTAGATCTCATGTGAAGTGTTCTTACCATTCTAAAATTTAAAAAAGAAAAACACCACACTAAAGTAAAGTATTCCTATTAACCTATCCAGAACAGTTTAAAAAACAAAGGGAAGAGGAGCAAAAAAATTTTTTTTGAAACCGAGTCTCGCTCTGTTGTCCAGGCTGGAGTGCAGTGGCGCAGTCTTGGCTCACTACAACCTCCGCCTCCCAGGGTCACGCCATTCTCCTGCCTCAGCCTCCTGAGAAGCTAGGATTACAGGTGTGTGTCACCATGTCCAGCTAATTTTTTTGTATTTTCAGTAGAGATGGGGTTTCACCATGTTGGCCAGGCTGGTCTCGAACTCCTGACCTCAAGTGATCAGGCTGCCTCAGGCCTCCCGAAGTGCTGGGTGGTGTGAGCCACCATGCCTAGCCTGAAATTTTTAAAATGAGATGACAGAATGGAATTTGTTAAAGAGGGAACTGGAGTCTGTTCATTCAGTGCAAATAGGCGAAGAGTATATCTCAATTTCAAAGTTTAGAAGTAGGGATAGTATCTAATTTCCAGCTCTAATTCCTCCTTTGCATCTACTTTTTTTTGCAAAGAAAACCTTTCTAAAATATCCCGCAGCTCACTTCCTCTCAAGCCTCCTGAGACCAGATGAGGTCGCATGTCCATGTCTAAACCATTACATAAAGGAATGAAACTATCATGACCAATCATGATTTAAACACTGGAGAAATTAAGTGGTCCCTTTCTGGAGCCCAAAGATATTATTAGGAAGAAGAGCACTCAACCAAACTGAGACCCTGCCAAAAAGAAAGAATGGAAAGAAAGGAACTGGGAAGTTAATCAGTAATGTATGCTACACTAAATATAGATCCACGTGCTTTGGAAACCAATTTAAGATGTAAGAGTTGGCATCCTGTTTTGAAAAATAAGATTCTATCCAATTGTTCTTTCCTGGAACATATAAAGGAGGTCTTCAGGAACTTTTGCTGACAAATTCTGCATTCTCCTCAAGAAGCAACTCTGGATAAACCTGAGAAGTGAACAACTAAACTTCCAGAGACCCAGACCATATAAATTACATATGGATTTTTTTTTTCAAAGCAGTTGTTACTAATCTCTGTAACTGCTATAGAAACAATTTCATACATCTCTGTGTACTACCTCATTCTGAGGATCATGCCTTCTTGATGTGCCCACGAAAATAAATTCACCATAAGATATATTCCTAGATATCTAATTTTTTAGTTACATAGTATAAACTGATGGGATTTTAGAGAATGGTTTACCAGATATAATAATTTCAGGATTTTTTCAACAGTGAAATAACTTTAGTTTTAATATAATTAATACGGAAACAATATAGATTATCACCACTGGTAACAGGATATATTCCTAGTTATAATAATAAAACTATGTCAGCATTATCTTCCTTTTGGATATGATATTAAAAGAAGGGCACATTTCTGATTCATCAAAAGAGATTTCAAGTCTCTAACACAGAAGTTAAAACAAATGAACAGGCTGGGCACAATGGCTCACGCCTGTAATCCCAGCACTTTGGGAGGCAAAGGCAGGCTGATCACAAGGTCAGGAGATCGAGACCATCCTGGCTAACACGGTGAAACCCCATCTCCACTAAAAATACAAAAAATTAGCTGGGCATGATGGCAGGTGCCTGTAGCCCCAGCCACTCGGGAGGCTGAGGCAGGAGAATAGTGTGAACCCAGGAGGCAGAGTTTGCAGTGAGCCGAGATCGCACCACTGCACTCCAGTTTGGGCGATAGAGCGAGACTCCGTCTCAAAATAAAAAAAAAGAAAGAAAGAATAAAATGTAAGCTATTTTACTGAATATATTTCTCAGAAGATCACGCCTCCCTGCCCTATTGTTTATACAATATAAAAGTATAAAATTCTACAGGTACACTTACAATCATAAATTTACATTCAACCCTTCTAACAGCCTTTAGTAATCTTAATTTACCATATTTACTAAAACAAAGACTGATAAAAACTGTTTCACATTGTTATTGGCTTTTCTATATATAAAGGAATAAATTATCTTGGCAATGAAAAGTAGAACAACCCATCTAACTTTCTTGTACAATATTAAACTTAGAGACCCAAAGCTGTAATTCATTAAGAAGAAAGCTAGCATAATTTTAAAGGAACAGTCAACAACAGAATAAGCCTGTAGTTCTGAGGCACTTTGTTTAGATTAAGACACATTTTTTTTGAATTAACATTATTAGTAATATATACTAGAAGGGAAAAGAACTTGAGAACTCTGGGCATAAGCATCCAAATGAAAAAGAAAATCCCTTAGAATCAAGAAATAAAAAATTTTGATACTTTACTAATTTGAAGTACCTTAAGCTACATAAATTGTTCTCAAACTGTTATAAGTGTTCCAGCAAGGGGTGATAGTAAGGTAAAATACAGAGCTTCTATGAACATTATTAAACAACTATATGAAACAGAACACATACTTAGAAATCCTTGCAACTTTTAAATGTATGAAAAACATACTAATGTTTACAGTAAAAGAGCTCCTTGTTTTTGTCTAGATGTTACCCTGAATGATTTACACTATATGATAAAAGAACTAATAGACTCATAAATATGGTATTGGTATTATCTGTTAAATATAAATTTTAGCAACATTAACTTCAATTAGTTTTAAAAAAGGTTTGTGTGCATGTGTGTATAATTTCTATATGCTTATCTCTACCACATACAAACCCGTATGTATAAGCATAAGCCTTTCTGGCCATTTGGATTTGAGCACAACATCACCCCATCTGGTGGTGGCTGAACCCAGTCACACATGTAAGCAATTTAGAGACCATTTAAATCAAATGTACAAACTGAAAATGTTTATAATCTGTCATTACACTGTAGATATATACATATACATTACATTAACTATGAAGAAGTTGTCACAAAAAAAATTTCAATGCATTTAAGAAACAAGTCACTTCAGACTTACAATAAAGGGAAACCTAATCGAAAACTAGAAACAGTTTAATGGTATTTTTTTCTTTTGATTTTTATTTCAATAGCTTTTGGAGTACAAGGGGTTTTGGTTACATAAATTACATAGTGATGAATTCTGAGATTTTAGTACACCTATCACCCAAGCAGTGTACTTTGTATCTAATATGCAGTTTTTTATCCCACACCCTCAATACCCTTCCTCTTCTGAATCTCCAAATTCCATTTTATCACTCCGCGTATACTTCGATTAGCTCCCACTTCTAATGAGAACATTTGACATTTAGTTCTCCATTCCTGAGGTATCTCACTTAGAATAATGGCCTCTAGCTTAATCCATGTTACTGCAAAACACATTACTTCATTCCTTTTTATGGCTGAGTAGTATTACATGGTGTGTGTGTGTGTATGTGTGGATATATATATATATATATACACACACACACACACACCACGTTGTCTTTATTCACTCATTGGTCAATGGGCATTTAGGTGGGTTCCATATCTTTGCAATTGTGAATTGGTCTGCAATAAAGACAGGTGGGCATGTGTCTTTTTCATATGACTTCTTTTCCTTTGGATAGATACCCAGTAGTGGGATTGCTGGATTGAATGGTAGATCTACTTTTAGTTCTTTAAGGAATCTCCATACTGTTTTCCATAGAGGTTGTATTAATTTACATTCCCACCAGCAGTATATAAGCATTCCCCTTTTACTGCATCCACACCAACAGCTACTGGTTTTTGACTTTCTAATAATGGCCATTCTAGCAGGAGTAGGCTGGTATCTCACTGTGGTTTTAATTTGCATTCTCCTAACGATTAGGGATGTTGAACATTTTTTCACGTTTCTCGGTCATTTGTGTATCTTCTTTTGAGAAATGTCTATTCATGTCATTTGCCCACTTTTTGGTGGGATTATTTATTTTTCTTGCTGATTTGAGTTCCTTGTAGATTCTGTGAGTTCTTTGTCAGATGCACAGTTTACAAATATTTTCTCCCATTCTGCAGATTGTCTGTTTATTTTGATGATTATTTCTTTTGCTGTAGAGAAGTTATTTAACCAGGTCCCATTTATTTATTTTTGTTGCATTTGCTTTTGGGATTTTAGCCATGAATTTTTTGTCTAGGCCAACGTCTAGAAGAGTTTTCCTTAGGTTTTCTTCTAGGATTTGTATGGCTTTGGGTCTTAGATTTAAGTCTTTGATCCATTTTGAGTTGATTTTTGTATAAAGTAAGAGGGATACAGTTTCATTCTTCTACATGTAGCTAGCCAGTTTTCTCAGCACCTTTTAATAAGGTGTCCTTTCCCCAATTTATGTTTTTGTATGCTTCGTTGAAGATCACTTGCTTCTAAGTATTTGGCTTTATTTCTGAGTTCTCTATTCTGTTTCATTGGTTCTATGTACCTACTTTTATACCAGAACCATGCTGTTTCGGTAACTACAGCCTTGTAGTATAATAACTAAGAGTCCAGTAATATGATGCTTCCAGATGTGTTCTTTTTGCTAAGGATTGCTTTGGTTATTTAGGCTCTTTTTGGTTCCACATGAATTTTAGGATTTTTTTTTTCCCATTTGGTGAAAAACAATGTTGGTATTTTAATGTGGAATTGCACTAATTATGTATATTGCTTTGGGCAGTATGGTTATTATCACAATATTGATTCTTCCAATCTATGAACAAGGGATGTGTTTTCATTTGTTTGTAGTTCACCTTGTAGAGATCTTTCACCCCCTTGGTTAAGTATATTCCTAGTATTTTATCTCTTTTGCAGATGCAAAAGGGGCTAAGTTCTTTTTTTTTTTTTTTGAGACGGAGTCTCGCTCTGTCGCCCAGGCTGGAGTGCAGTGGCCAGATCTCAGCTCACCGCAAGCTCCACCTCCCGGGTTTACACCATTCTCCTGCCTCAGCCTCCCGAGTAGCTGGGACTACAGGCGCCCGCCACCTCGCCCAGCTAGTTTTTTTTTTTTTTTTTTTTTTTTGTATTTTTCAGTAGAGACAGGGTTTCACCATGTTAGCCAGGATGGTCTCGATCTCCTGACCTCGTGATCCGCCCGTCTTGGCCTCCCAAAGTGCTGGGATTACAGGCTTGAGCCACCGCGCCCGGCCAAAATGGGCTAAGTTCTTGATTTGATTCTTAGCTTGGTCGTTGTTGGTGTGCAGCAGTGCTACTGATTTGTGTACATTTTGTAACCTGAGACTTTACTTGTTTATCAAATCTAGGAGTCTTCTGGAGCAGTATTTAGGGTTTTTTACATATACAATGATATCATCAGTGAACAGTGATAGTTTCACTTCCTTTTCCAATTTGGATGCCCTTTACTTCTTTCTCTTGCCTGACTGCTCTGACTAGGACTAGGACTTCCAGCAGTATGTTGAATAGAAGTGATCAAAGTGGGCATCCTTGTCTTGTTCCAGTTCTCAGAGGGCAGGCTTTCAACTTTTCCCCATTTAATATGATGTCAGCTGTGGGTTTGTCATATATGGCTTTTATTAATTTGAGGGAAATCCCCTCTATGCCTAGTTTGTTGAGGGTTTTTATCATAAAAGGTTGCTGGATTTTATCAGATGCTTTTTTCTGCATCTATTGAGATGATCATGTAGTTTTCATTTATAATTCTGTTTAAGTGATATATCACATTTATTGACTTGCATATGTTAAATCATCCCTGAATCCCTGGAATAAAACCCACTCGATCACCATGCATTATCTTTTTGATGTGATGTTGGATTTGGTTAGCTAGTATTTTGTTGAAAATTTTTGCATCTGTGTTCATTAGGGATATTACTCCATACTTTTCCTTTTTTTTAATGTCCTTTCTGAGTTTTGGTATCAGGGTGATACTGGCTTCACAGAACGATTCCGGGAGGATTCCCTCTCTCTCAATCTTTTGGAATAGTTGCAGTAGGATTGGTACCAGTTCATCTTTGAATATCAGCTGTGAATCTATCTAGCCCTGGGCTTTTTCTTTGTTGGCAATTTTTTTTTTATTACTGATTCAATCTTGCTGCTTGTTATTGGTGTGCTCAGGGTTTCTATTTCTTCCTGATTTAATCTAGGAGGGTTGTGTGTTTCCAGGAATTTATCCATTTCCTCAAGGTTTTCTAGTTGATATGCATAGAGGTGTTAACAGTAGTTTCAAATATCTATTGCGTTCTGTGGCATTGGTTGTAATGTCTCCACTTTCATTTCTAATTGATCTATCTTATTTGAATCTTTTACTTTTTTTTTTTTTTTTTTTTTTTTTTGGTTCATCTAGCTAATGCTCTATCCATTTTGTTTCTCTCTCAAAGAACCAGCTTTTTGTTTCATTTATCTTTTGTATGGTTTCTGTTTGTTTCAGTCTAATTTAGTTCTGCTCTCATCTTTGTTCTTTCTTTTTCTTGTGCTAGCTTTGGGTTCAGTTTGTTCTTGTTTCTCTGCTTTTAGTTTCTCTGTTCTTGTTTCACTAGTTTCTAGTGACATTAGATTATCAATATGTGATCTTTCAGACTTTTTGATGTAGGCATTTAGTGCTATAAACTTTCCTCATTGCACTGCTTTGGTTGTATCCCAAAGGTTTTGATAACTTGTGTCACTATTAGCTATGAGTTTTCAAATTTCTATCTTGATTTCATTGTTAACCCAAAATCTTTCAGGAGCAGATTGTTTAATTTCCATGTATTTTTATAGTTTGGGGGGTTCCTTTTGTAGTTGATCTCTAGTTTAATTTCACTGTGGTCTCAAAGGATATCTGATATGATTCTGATTTTTTTTTTTAATTTATTGAGACTTGTTTTGTGGCCTATCATATAAGCAGAATGTTCCTTGTGCAGATGAGAAGAATGTGTATTCTGCAGTTCTTGGGCACAACGCTCTGTAATTATCTGTTAGGTCTATTAGTGTAGTTTAAGTTGTTTCTTTGTTGATTTTCTGTCTTAATGATCTGTCTAGTGCTGTCAGTGGAGTAATAAAGTCCCCCACTATTACCGTGTTACTGTCTGTCTTATTTCTTAGATCAAGTAGTAATTGTTTTTATGAATCTGGGGAGCTGCAGTGTTAGTTGCATATAAACTTAGGATTGTAATATCTTCTTGTTGGATTGATCCTTTTATCATTATAAAACAACACTGTCTTTTTTTTTAATGTTGTTGCTTTAAAGTCTGTTTGATATAAGGATAGCTACTCCTGCTTATGTTTGGTTTCCATTTGTGTGCAATATGTTTTCCACCCCTTTGCCTTGAGTATTACGTTAGGCAGGTCTCTTGAAGACAGTAAATATTTGGTTTGTGATTTTTTTTTAATCCATTCTGCCAATCTGTATCTTTTAAGTGGAGCATTTAGGCCATTTACATTCAACGTTAATATTGAGATATGAGGTACTGTTCCATTCATCGTGTTAATTGTTACCCAGGTAATTTTTTTATTTTATTTATTTTTTGAGACGGAGTCTCTCTCTGTCACCAGGCTGGAATGCAGTAGCACGATCTCAGCTCACTGCAACCTCCACCTCCTGGGTTCAAGTGATTCTACTGCCTCAGCCTCCTGAGTAACTGAAATTACAGGCGCATACCACCATGCCCAGCTAATTTTTGTGTTTTTAGTAGAGACGGGGTTTCACCCTGTTGGCCAGGATGGTCTCGATCTCTTGACCTCGTGATCCGTCTGCTTCGGCCTCCCAAAGTGCTGGGATTATAAGTGTGAGCCATTGTGCCCGGCTGATATTTTGTGGGTTTTTTTTGGCAGTGTTGATTTTAGGCCCTGCGAGGGCCTATGTGCTTTCAAGAGGTGCATATCAAGCTCCTGTTTCAAGATTTAGAACTCATTTTAACATTTCTTGTATGGCTGGTCAGGCAGTAACAAATTCCCTCTATATTTACTTGTCTGAAAATACTTTATTTCCCCTTCATTTATGAAATTTAGTTGTATTAGACACAAAACTCTTGGCTGATAGTTATTCTGTTTAAGGAGGCTAAAGATAGGACTCCAATTCCTTTTGGCTTGTAAGGCTTCCGCCAAGAAGTCTGCTATTAGTTTGATAGGTTTTTCTTTATAGGTTACCTGATGCTTTTGTTTCATTGCTCTTAGAATTCTTTCCCTCATTTTTACTTTGGATAGGCTGATGACTATATGCCTTGGTGATGACCTTTCTACAATGACTTTGACAGGATTTCTCTGAGATTCCTATATTTGGATATCTAAATCTCTAGCAAGATCAGGAAAGTTTTCCTCAATTATTCCCTCAAATAAATTTCCTAGACTTTTTGCTTCCTCTTCTCCCTCAGTAATATCAATTATTCTTAGGTTTGGCGGTTTTACATAATCCCAAATTTCTTGGAGACTCTGCTCATTTCTTTTGAATCTTACTTCTTTGTTTTTGACTGATTGGGCTAATTCAAAAACCTTATTATTCGAGCTCTGAAATTCTTTCTTCTACTTGTTCCAGTACATTGTTGAAACCTTCCACTGTATTTTGTAATGCCTTAAGAGACCCTTTCATTTCCAGAAGTTCTGATAGCTTCTGATAGGTTTTTTGCTGCTGTTGTTATTTCAATTTCATTTAGTTCTGCTCTGATAGTTGTCATTTCCTTTTCTTCTGCTATCTTTGGGTTCAGTTTGTTCTTGTTTCTTTAGTTCCTTCAGGTGTGACACTAGGCTATCAATTTGTGTTCTTTCAGACTTTTTGATGTAGGCATTTAGTGCTATACACTTTCCCCATAGCACTGCTTTAGTTGTATCTCAGAGGTTTTCATAACTTGTGTCACTATTAATTATGAATTTTTAAATTTTCATCTTGATTTCATTGTTAACTGTTATCATTGCTGACATCCACCTCTTTAGAAAATTCTACATTTACATCCTGAATTTTTTTTTAAACTTCTCTATGTTGGTTTTCACCTTTCTCTAGTATCTCTTGGAGTAGCTTAATAATTAATATTTTGAATTCATTATCTGGTATTTCAAAGAGTTCATCTTAGTTTGGATCCATTGTTGGAGGGCTAGTGTGATCTTCTGGGGGTGTTACAGAACCCTGTTTTATTATATTACCAGAATTACCTTTCTGGTTCCTTTTCATTTGGATAGACTATTTCTTCTAATTATTCTTGAATTTTATTTTTGATTTGACTATGCTTTTCAAATTTCTTTTTTCCCCCCATAAGGATGTGATTTTAATGTTTATAGCTTATTGTAGCTGAATTCAGTTATTGGGGGGATAAACTCTGAGTTCCTTGGTTATAAAGAGTCTTTGTATGATAGCTTTCGCTGCTGCTGGTTGTAATAGCAATATATTGGTCATGTGAGCAAGCTGACTGTCTCTCATACGGTTGAAATGGTAGAAGTCTCTTGATGCTTAATCTCATTCCCCTGTGATGTGTGTTTTTTTATTTATTGTTTTCCCCAGCATTTTATTTACTGGATTGAATATTTTAGGCTTCAGAACAAAACAGGAGATGTCCACAGGTAAAAATCAGCTATGGCTAAAGCAGGTGGATAAATGCAGTACCCAATGGTGGGCAAAGGTCCCAGCCTTGACAGAGGTGACTGAGGAAACTCTCAGTGAAACACACCGAGGTCTTATCAGAGGGAAGGACTGGAGCCACCTTAGCTCCCTTATCAGGCCGGCAGAAAATTCATCTGCAGGAATGCTGATGTTCCAAGTGGAGAGGAATTGTGACTCTGCCTCTCATGCAGTCCTGCCCTTGGAGAGTGCTCCTCCTGTGGGGATGCAGTCACCCTGAAGTGTTTCAGAGAGGTTGTCTATAGGTACACCCATGTCAAGCTCCCATGGGAGAAGCTCCATCTGTGTCTGCAATGGTGAAAGAGGGGGAAAGGAAGTCCTCTTCTCTAAGACTATTCACAAGCACCAGGGCTGCCTGACTGTTGGGGCAGAGCTGCAGACTTTCCTTGCTGAGCCCAGCACGGCAACTGTATCTCTTCTGAAAGAAATTTCCCACCAGTGGAAAGATCTGGGACTCAAGGCCTGCGGCCTGGGTTCTTTTGTGCCATGGGTGGTCCCCTGATGTGGTACACTCTCCCTTCCCCTAGGAGCAGGTGTCCCTAAGGGCCAGACTACTGTGAATGCTGTTGTTCCTCTGGGTCTAGATGCGCAGTGTGGCTGCCATACTCCAGGCTGGTGCTGGGAATGCCTGCAAGGAATCCAGAGATATAGCCTGTCCTCAAGTCTCCGAGGAGTGGATACCAGCACGAGGTCTGATGGGGGTGGCAGGAAAGTGACACAGACTGAGATTCCTTGATTATGGATAGTCTTAATGTGTTGGCTTTCTCAAATGATGGTTGTAGTAGTAATGAAAAGGTTATGTGGACAGACTTAGGACCTCCTGGTTAGCCAGGGTAGTACAGGCAATGGTGATAGCTGAGGTCACGTACAAGTTTTCTCCTTCCTGGGTGCAGTGTTATTCTACTGGAGATGATGTAATGGACTGTGTTAGTTGGCCTCCAGTCAGGAAATGACGTGTGCAAAAGAGCAGCAGCTGCAGTAGTAGCAGTGGTATTTGTGTTGGCCTTATGTTACCCAGGGGCGGTGCTCTGGTTTCTCAGGGATGGGCAGGGCCATAAAGCTCCCAAAAGTTTCTGTCCTTTCTGTTAAACTACCAGGGTGGCTGGATGGGTAAAGCCAGGTGGGGGCTGGGTCAGGCAGGTCCCTGCTCTGACTCTCCACAAGACGGGCAAGCAGCAGCCCCTGGGCAGGAGTTCCAGGGAGGTTTCTCTGGGAGTTCAAGGGAGGTTTCTCTGGGCACTGGGGTAATGTTCCAGAGAGGTGTATTAACTGCCTCTGCTGCATAGAGAATTTTATGTAGGAAGTGGGAAGTAACAGGTGAGATAGTAAACCCCAGCCAGCTCCCTGCATACTTGGCAAGGCAGATCTCATACCCACATCAGTGGCAGCATCCAGCTAAGTTCCAGACCTTGTACTCAAAACTGCCCCAAGCCATATGCCTTCCTTGCGGGGAAACAGGAACCACAGGTTTCAGGTCACACCCCTCCCAGTTGGCTCACACAGCTGGGGCACCCAGCTCACGAGCTTGTGGCTATAGGACACTTGCCCTTCACCCTCTGGTTCTGGTCAAGGACATTCTTCCTCATTCAAGGTTATCACGAAATTCAGTTGGGAGCTTCTTTCAACCTGTGACTGCTTCCTAAGTTAGCTGGCGGACTTCCATGAAATACACTGTGAGGAAGAATAAAGAATGGCTCCCCTTGGTCTACTCTGCAGACTGGGAAAGCACGCGAGGCCCCTCCCACTGCCGTTCCTACTTTTATATACGTCACCACTCCCTAAATCAATTCCAGTGTTGAGTAGGGTAAAGGTCTACCCCTGTGGGTTGGACTGTCAGGTTTCCCTGTGTGGGTGTATACCCTGGAGGCAGTCTCGTTCTCTCTCACGCTCTGGAGACTTACAGTTTTTCACCTGGCTCACAGTATAGGCTGTAGCCTGCAGCTTCTTTCAAACCTCATGGTGTATTTTCAACCTTTCCTATCAATGAACAATTTTAATAGGCTTGAAATAAAACATTTTTTTTTTTTTTTTGAGATGGAGTCTTGCTCTGTCGCCCAGGCTGGAGTATAGTGGCGCAATCTCGGCTCACTGCTGGCTCTGCCTCCCCGGTTCACACCATTCTCCTGCCTCAGCCTCCTGAGTAGCTTGGACTACAGGCACCCGCCACCATGCCCGGCTAACTTTTTGTATTTTTTTTTAGTAGAGATGGGGTTTCACCATATTAGCCAAGATGGTCTTCATCTCCTGACCTCATGATCTGCTCGTCTCGGCCTCCCAAAGTGCTGGGATTACAGGCATGAGCCACCATGCCGGCCGAAACAAAACTTTCTAAAATCTTCACCAACTACAACATATTATAGACATCTCAAAAAAATATTAATTACTTCAGTAATTAATGGGTCCCTATTATATGGAAAGATTATATAAATCATACTTTCATCTATACATAAGCCAAAAATGTTTGCCTATAAGTATTGTTTTATCAGATTAGGAAATATCATAGCTACAATAAGAACATCAGTAGATGAAACAAGTTTAAATTACTTCTCCCTTCCACAATAAATATATCATAATGCTTCTATGACATGTTTGGTTTTAAGAATATTCTCTCATGACACATGGTGTTAATATATTGCAGCTTAGCAATAAAAACGTAAAACTCAGAAAATAGACCAGAAGCAATTAAAATTAGTAAAGGAAATATTTTCTATCATATCTAATTGCTTGATTATACTTTTAAAAAATGATTAAAGCTTTAAAATAGAATATTAAGTTACTAGCAATGCTCAACCCACAATTCCAACATAAAATACATTTTCTACATAAACATGGCCTATTTTATACACACACACACACACACACACACATTTTATATTTTGGTTTTATTATGAGGTAATAGCTCAATCAGAAGTCATTTTCTCATGTACACTGAATTATGATATACATTTAAACCTATTTTTATATAAGGTATTCTTAGAAAGTACAATACAAATGTATTTTTTTTAAAAAAAAAAAAAAAAGGACACTGGGAGACCTATCAATAGCAGCAATCCCTTTTATGAAGCCATTAAATGCTGCTACAGAGTTTAAGAAAAGAGTACAGCACTGGTGGTTTAAGAGCTCAGGCTCTGGAATCAGATTTTTATAGATACACCAGATATGCATCCTTAGGACCCACTGGAATATAAATTCTACAAAGGGTAGGAGGTTTCTGTTTTGTTCAGTGTATTGTATTTTCAGTGTCTAGAATAGCACATAGCGTATTGTTTCTGTTTTCACAAGTATTCTGTTTTCACAAGTGGGATATCACATAGTAGATATTCAATAAACAATGGCTGAATAAGTAAATGAATTTTTCCAAGTTTTATGATAAAAGAATGATGAAAGTTTTTTTATTGTCACTTCATGGAAAGTGCAGATGAGCCCAAATAGGAAGACTAGGCAGAGACTGGTTTACCCCATGGATATCATCATCATCATCATCATCATCATCATCAATATACTGTTGTTGTCATCATCAGTTTTATGCTGAGTTTATAGATAAGGACAGATCTTCCATTTCTCAAACACAGAAACCGCATTTTACTCACTCTGTCTGTAGGAAATTCTAACAAGCTACAGGGCTTATGTATATTGAAACCTAATTGTTTGATAAATAAATTAAATGAATTATAAATCATGATTTTCATAAACAGACTAAAGAGTACTCATGAAGGTATGGTCTGGTTACTTTTTACGGGAAATTTTTCCTCCTTCAATCTCTATTTGTAGGATAAGTTGAAAATAGATTAGATAATACTAAAAAGCTATCCAGAATTAATGTTATCATGAGACTCAATATGCAGGATATAAATATACTATTGATCAAAACTAAAAACCTTGCTAGATATACAAAACAAAGAGACTGATTCAGTAAAGCATCAATATTTTAAAAAGATACAAAGTTTATCATAGTAACCTATACATTTGAACCATAAATATACTAACAATTCTGTTTTCACAAGTGGGATTAGTAGAGAATCATTCTAACATTTGAGAGACTAAATGCATTAATATATAGAATTGGGAAAATTTCAGAAGGATGAGTTGTCATTATGGTGTGTAAGAGATACAGTCATCCTCACCCTACTGTGAATCCCATATTCCATTTCCCCTCAAAAGCACAGCATCCATCAACGGGAGGTGGAGAGGAGAATGATGAATCCTTACTGCCTCAACTGAGGACTTTAATGTAAAAGCTGGGCTGTCAAAGAAACCCCCTACTAATCATCCTTCTCTTACTCTTGTTGCTAGTCTCTTTTTCATTATCTTTAGATTTACTGTTAGTCAAATTAAGGACCTCTTTAGAACAAGTCAGGCAATAAAATATCCATAAAAATTATTAAATCAATTCTCAGCATAGCAAAATAAAGTTTCTAAGTCAGAAAAAGTAAAAAAGAGAACAGATCCTGGATTATGACAAACTGACCCAGGTAAATACTGTCCCTTGGCAGCCATGAATGTGTAGTAAGTACATTACCTTACTCATGTTTAAATAACATCATCACTTTGTAGTAAAGCCTATCTAAATTTTCATCTAGTCCCAAGACTCTTCTTAAAGAAAAATCATGAATCTATGTGATATAACTTAATCATTCAATCTATGCTATGTAGTTTTATTTTTTAAACTATTACATAATAACTTGCATTAAAAAGTACAATAAACATGTCTGCACTAAAGTAATTCTGCTTATTCTCTGACAATAAAAGTATACTTTTCATTTTCATTTCCCTAATGCCTAACGATGTTGAGCATATTTACAGATGCATATTTGTCATCATCTTGGGTGAAGTATCTGTTCAACTCTTTTTCCTATTTTTTAAGTGGGTTGTTGGAGTTCCTATTGAGTCTTTTGAAATGTCTGGATGCAAGTCCTCTATCAAATACATACTTTGCAAATATTTTCTCCTTGTCCACAGTTTGTCTTTTTATTCTCATAACAGTTTCATTTGAAGAATGTCTTAAATTTTGATGAAATCTTACTTATCAACTTTCTTCTCTTGTGAATTGTGCTTTGGGTAACATCTAAGAATCACTGTCTAATTCAAAGTCACAAAAATCTTCTATGTCTCTGGGAGAGACCTCCCAACAGGAATTGATAGACACCTCATACAGGGAGCTCCAGCTGGCATCAGGCCAGTGCCCCTCTGGAATGAAGCTTCCAGAGGAAGGAGCAGGCAGCAATCTTTTCTGTTCTGCAGCCTCCATTGGTGATACCCAAGCAAACAGGGTCTGCAGTGGACCCCCAGCAAACTGCAGCAGACCTGCAGAAGAGGGGCCTGCTGGAAGAAAAACTAACAAACAGAAAGCAACAACAACAACAACAACAAAAAGACCCCCACACAAAACCCACATCCAAAGGTCATCAGCCTCAAAGATCAAAGGTAGATCAATCCACAAAGATGAGGAAAATCCAGTGAAAAAAACGCTGAAAATTCCAATAACCAGAATGCCTCTTCTGCTCCAAATGATCGCAACAGCTCTCCAGCAAGGGCACAGAACTGGACAGAGGATGAGATGAACTAATTGACAATAGTAGACTTCAGAAGTGGGTAATTACAAACTCTGCTGAGCTAAAAGAGCACATTCTAACCCAATGCAAAGAAGCTAAGAACCTTGATAAAAGGTTACAGGAGCTGCTGACTAGAATAACCAGTTTAGAGGGAAACATTAATGACCTGATGCAGCTGAAAAACTTCGTGAAGCATACACAAGTATCAACAGCCGAATAGATCAAGTGGAAGAAAGGATATCAGAGTTTGAAGATCACCTTGCTGAAATAAGGCACAGAGACAAGATTAGAGAAAAAGGAATGAAAAAAAAATGAACAAAACCTTGGAGAAACATGGGACTACGTAAAAATACAGACCTATGATTGATTGGAGTACCTGAAAAAGACGCGGTGAATGGAATCAAGTTGGAAAACACGCTTCAGGATATTATCCAAGAGAACTTCCCCAACCTAGCAAGACAGGCCAACATTCAAATTCAGGAAACACAGAGAACACCACTAAGATATTCCACAAGAAGATCAACCCCAAGACATATAATCATAGATTCTTCAAGGTTGAATTGAAGGAAAAAATGTTAAGGGCAGCCAGATAAAAAGGTCAGGTCACCTAGAAAACGGAAGCCCATCAGACTAACAGCAGATACCTCTCAGCAGAAACCCTACAAGCCAGAAGAGAGTGGGGGGCCAATATTCAACATTCCTTTTTTTTTTTTTTTTTTTTTTTGAGACGGGGTCTCACTCTGTCAACCAGGCTGGCGTACAGTGGCACAATCTTGGCTCACCACAACCTCTGCCTCCCAGGTTCAAGCAATTCTCCTGCCTCAGCCTCCTGAGTAGCTGGGATTACAGGCACACACACCCCACGCCCAACTAATTTTTCTACTTTTAGTAGAGAAGGGGTTTCACTATGTCGGTCAGGCTGGTCTTGAACTCCTGACCTCAAGATCCGCCCGCCTTGGCCTCCCAAAGTGCTGGGATTACAGGCATGAGCCACCATGCCCAGCCTCAGTATTCTTAAAGAAAAGAATTTTCAACCCAGAATTTCATATCCAGCCAAACTAAGCTTCATAAACGAAGCAGAAAAAAGAAAGGAAATCCCTTCTAGACAAGCAAATGCTAAGGGATGTCATCACTACCAGGCCTGCCTTGCAAGAGCTCCCAAAATAAGCGCTAAATATGGAAAGGAAAAACCAGTACCAGCCATTGCAAAAACAAGCCAAAATGAAAACACCAATGACACTATGAAGAAACTGCATCAACCAGTGTGCAAAATAACGAGTTAGCATCATGATGACAGGATCAAATTCACACGTAACAATTTTAACCTTAAACGTAAATAGGCTAAATGCCCCAATTAAAAAGGTACAGACTGGCAAATTGAATAAAGAGTCAAGACCCATCGATGAGCCATATTTAGGAGAACCATCTCATGTGCAAAGATACACATAGGCTGAAAATAAAGGGATAGATGAAAATTTACCAAGCAAATGGGAAACAAAAAAAGGCAGGGGTTACAATCCTAGTCTCTGATAAAAGAGACTTTAAACCAACAAAGATCAAAAAAGACAAAGAAGGGCATTATATGATGGTAAACGGATCAATACAACAAGAAAAGCTAACTATCCTAAATATATATGCACCCAATAGAGGAGCACCAAGATTCATAAAACAAGTTCTTAGGGACCTACAAAGAGACTCAGACTCCCACACAGTAATAGTGGGAGACTTTAACAACCCACTGTCAACATTAGACAGATCAACGGGACAGAAAATTAACGAGGATACTCAGGACTTGAACTCACTCTGGGTCAAGTGGACCTAACAGACATCTACAGAACTCTCCAATCCAAATCAACAGAATATACCTTCTTCTCAGTGCCACACAGCAGTTATTCTAAAATCAACCACATAAGTAAACATTCCTCAGCAAATGCAAACGAATGGAAATCATAACAAACAGTCCACAGTGCAATCAAAGTAGAACTCGGGATTAAGAAACTCACTCAAAACCAAATGATTACATGGAAATTGAACAACCTGCTCCTAAATGACTCCTGGGTAAATAACAAAATTAAAGGAAGAAATCAAGAAGTTCTTTGAAACCAACTAGAACAAAGAGACAACATACCAGAATCACTGGGACATAGCTAAAGCAGTGTTTAGAGGGAAATTTATAGCACTAAACGCCCACAGGAGAAAGCGGGAAAGATCTAAAATCGACACCTTAACATCACAATTAAAAGAACTAGAGAAGCAAGAGCAAACAAACCCAAAAGCTAGCAGAAGACAAGAAATGACTAAGATCAGAGCAGAATTGAAGGAGACAGAGACATGAAAAGTCCTTCAAAAAATTCATGAATCCAACAGCTGGTTTTTTGAAAAAATTAACAAAATAGATAGAGCATTAGCTAGACTAATAAAGAAAAGAGAGAAGAATCAAGTAGACACAATAAAAAAAATGATAAAGGGGATATCACCACTGACCCCAAAGAAATACAAACTACCATCAAGAGAATACTATAAACACCTCTATACAAATAAACTAGAAAATCTAGAAGAAATGGAAAAATACTTGGACACATACACACTCCCGAGACTAAGCCAGGAAGAAGTCAAATCTCTGAATAGACCAATAAAAAATCCTGAAATTGAGGCACTAATTAATAGCCTATCAACCAAAAAAGCCCAGGACCAGACAGATTCATGCCAAATTCTACCAGAGGTACAAACAGGAGCTGGTACCACTCCTTCTGAAGCTATTCCAAACAACTAAAAAGGAGGGACTCCTCTCTAACTCATTTTACAAGGCTAGCATCATCCTGATAACCAAAACCTGGCAGAGACACAACAAAAAAAGAAAACTTCAGGCCAATATCCCTGATGGACATCGATGTGAAAATCCTCAATAAAATACTGACAAACCGAATCCAGCAGCACATTAAAAAGCTTATCCGCCACGATCAACTCAGCTTCATCCCTGGGATGTAAGGCTGGTTCAACATATGCAAATCAATAAACGTAATCCATCACATAAACAGAACCAATGTCAAAAAACACAAGATTACCTCAACAGATGCAGAAAAGGGCTCTGATAAAATTCAACAAAGCTTCACGTTAAAAACTCTCAATAAAGTAGGTACTGATGGAACATATCTCAAAATAATAAGAGCTATTTGTGACAAACCCATAGCCAATATCATACTGAATGGGCAAAAGCTGGAAGCATTCCCTGTGAAAACTGGCACAAGACAAGGATGTCCTCTCTCACCTCTCCTATTCAACATAGTATTGGAAGTTCTGGTCAGGGCAATCAGGCAAGATAAAGAAATAAAAGTATTCGAATAGGAAGAGAGGAAGTCAAATTGTCTGTTTGCAGATGACATGACTGTATATTTAGAAAACCCCATTGTCTCAGCGCAAAAACTCCTTAAGCTGATAAGCAACTTCAGTGAAGTCTCAGGATACAAAATCAACGTGCAAAAATCACAAGCATTCCTATACACCAACAATAGACAAGCAGAGAACCCAATCATGAAAGAACTCCCACTCACCAATACTACAAAGAGAATAAAATATCTAGAAATACAGCTAATAAGGGCATTGAAGGACCTCTTCAAGGAGAACTATAAACCACGGCTCAAGGAAATAAGAGAAGACACAAACTAATGAGAAAACATTCCATGCTCATGAATGGGAAGAATCATTATTGTGAAAATGGCCACATTACCCAAAGTAATTTATAGATTTAATGCTATTCCTATCAAACTACCATTGACATTCTTCGCAGAGTTAGAAAAAACTACTTTAAATTTCATATGGAACCAAAAAAGAGCCCATAGAGCCAAGACAATCCTAACCAAAAGGAACAAAACTGGAGGCATCATGCGATCTGACTTCAAACTATACTACAAGGCTACAGTAACCAAAACAGCATGGATATGTAACCAATGAAACAGAACAGAGACCTCAGAAATAACACTACACATGTACAACCAGCTGAAGTTCAACAAATCAGACAAAAACAAGCAATGGGGAAAGGATTCCCTATTTAATAAATGGTGCTGGGAAAACTGGCTAGCCGTGTGCAGAAAACTGAAACTGGACCCCTTCCCTATATCTTATACAAAAATTAACTCAAGATAGATTAAACACTTAAATGTAAAACCCAAACCTATGAAAACCCTAGAAGAAAACCTAGGCAATACCATTCAGGGCATGGGCATGGGCAAAGATTTCATGATGAAAACGCCAAAAGCAATTGCAACAAAAACAAAAATTGATAAATGGTATCTAAACTAAAGAACTTCTACACAGCAAAAGAAACTATCATCAGACTGAACAGGCAACCTACAGGATGGGAGAAAAATTTTGCAATCTATCCCATCTGACAAAGGTCTAATATCCAGCAGCTACAAGGAAGTTACACAAATTTACAAGGAAACAAACAATCACAAAGTGGGCAAAGGATATGAATACATACTTCTCAAAAAATGGTATTTAAGCAGTCAACAAACATTTTAAAAAGCTCAACATCACTGATCATTAGAAAAATGCAAATCAAAACCATAATGAGATACCATCTCATGCCAATCAGAATGGCAATTATTAAAAAGTCAAGAAACAACAGATGCTGGCAAGGCTGTGGAGAAATAGGAATGCTTTTACACTGTTGGTGGGAATGTAAATTAGTTCAACAGTTGTGGAAGAAAGTGTGGCGATTCCTCAGGTATCTAGAACCAGAAATACCATTTGACCCAGCAATCCCATTACTGGGGATATACCCAAAGGAAAATAAATCATTCCACTGTAAAGATACATGCACATGTATGTTTACTGCAGCACTATTTACAATAGCAAAGACATGAAACCAACCCAAACGTCCATCAATGATAGACTGCATTAATAAAACGTGATACACATACTATACAGACATAAAAAAGAATAAGATCATGTCCTTTTCAGGGACATGGATGAAGTTGGAAGCCATCATCCTCAGCAAACTAGCACAGGAAGAGAAAACCAAACACCGCATGTTCTCACTCATAAATGGGAGTTGAACAATGAGAACACTTGGACACAGGGAGGGGAACAACACACATCAGGGACTGGCAGGGGGCAGGGGGCAGGGGAGAGAGAGCATTAGGACAAATACCTAATGCATGTGAGGCTTAAAACCTAGGCCAGGAGCAGTGGTTCACACCTGTAATCCCAGCACTTTGGGAGGCCAAGGCAAGCAGATCATCTGAGGTCAGGAGTTCAAGACCAGTCTGACCAACATGGAGAAGCCCTGTCTCTACTAAAAATACAAAATTAGCCATGCACATCGGCGCATGCCTGTAATCCCGGCTACTCGGGAGGCTGAGGCAAGAGAGTCACTTGAACCCACGAGGCGGAGGTTGCGGTGAGCGGAGATCATGCCACTGCACTCCAGCCTGTGCAACAAGAGCGAAACTCTGTCTCAATAAAAAAAAAAAAAAAATACCTAGATGACAGGTTGATAGGTGCAGCAAACCACCATGGTGCATGAACTATGTAACAAACCTGTATGCTCTGCACATGTATCCCGGAACTTAAAGTAAAATTAAAAATTTTAAAAAAGAAGAAAAGAAAAAAATAAAAATGAAAATAAAAAAATCTTCTGAGTTGCCTACTTTAAGTTCTGTAGTTTTATACTTTACATTAGGACACGAATTCATTCTGAGTTAATATTTTTATATGAAGTGAAGTATGGAAACAAGTTCAGTGTTTTGCATATTGAGATCCAATTGTTCCTGCACCATCTGTTGAAAAGACTGTTTTTTTTTTCTCCACTAAATGGATCAAAAATCAGTTGTTCATATATATATGTGGGTCTATTTCTGGGATCTCTGTCCCACTGATCTTTATGCCTTGATTACTTTAAAGAGTCTTTGTACTAAGTCTTCAAATCAGGTAGGGTTATTCTTCCAACTCTGTTTTCTCTTGAAAGTTATTCTAGCTATTCTAGATCCTCTGAATTTCCATATGAATTTTAAAATCAGCTTGTCAATTTCTAAACGCCTCCTGGAATTTAAACTGAAATTCTGTTGAATTCATAGATCAAGTTGGGAAGAATATACATCTTAATAAACAATATTAAGTCTTCCAACTGATGAACAACATTGACTGATTGATTGATGTCTTCTTTGTTCTCAACAATATTTTGTAGTTTTCAGTGTACAGGTTTTGCACACCTTTTGTTAGACTTATCCCTAAGTCTGCCATATTTTTATGCTGTTATAAGTGGTATTTTTGAATTTCAATTTCCAATTGCTTGTTGCTAACAGAGTATATACAAACACAATTAATTTTTTGTATATTTATCTAGTATATTGAAATCTTACTCAACTCTTTTATTAGTTATAGCTTTTTTTGAAAACTCAAAACAAGATATCACGACATAGCTATTAGAATGACTAAAATTAAGAAGACTGAGTGTAACATGTGTTGGCAAGGTTGTAGGGGGAAGTAGAACTTTCAAATACTACTGGTAAGAATCTAAACATTGGCCGGGCGTGGTGGTTCACGCCTGTAATCCCAACACTTTGGGACTCAGAGGAGGGTGATTCACCTGAGGTCAGAAGTTCAAGACCAGCCTGGTCAACATGGTGAAACCCTGTCTCTACTAAACATACAAAAATTAGCCGGGTATGGTGATGGGTGCCTGTAATTCCAGCTACTTGGGAGGCTGAGGCAGGAGAATCACTTGAACCCAGGAGGCAGAGGTTGCAATGAGCTGAGATTGTGCCATTGTGCTCCAGCATGGGCAACAACAGTGAAACTTCATCTCAAAAAAAAGAATGTAAACATTACAACTACTTTGAAAAACAACCTTGGCAATTTCTTAAAATAAGCTAAACATACACCTACCATATGATCTAGATATTCCAATCCTAAGTATTTATCCAAGAGAAATGAAAGGATATGTTCATACAAAGACTTGTACATGAATGTTCACAGCAGCTTAATTTATAATACTAAAATATTAGGGACAACCCAACTCTTCATCAGCATGTAAATGGATAAACCAACTGTGATATATCAATGGAATACTAGTCCATAATAAAAAGGCAAAGGTATTAATACACACAACAACACTGAAGAATTTCAAATTTACATAACATAAAACTCTCCCTTTCAAAGTGTACAATGTAGTGGTTTTTAGTATACTGACAAGGTGGCACAAAAGTCACCATTATCTAATTCCAGAACATCTTCATCACCCTAAAAACAAATCTGCATCCACTAGTAGTCACTCCACACCCCAGTCTCATAGAATATACTTAATTTCCAGATGACAATGTGTTTCATCTGGATGTCCCAAATCAAGCCTCAAAACCTTTCAAGTTTGAAAGACTGCTTTTAAGTTAATTTCAAGGGTCTATGGTATAAACACTGTTACTCTTCATCATTTCACTCTTTCTAATGAAAAACAGAACCATATTGATAAAGACACTGACAATTTTAGAGATGTTCCAATCACAGAAGTGTCATTTAGTGTACGTGTGTAATTGTAATAGTGACGGCAAAATTATTACTTTTATTCAAAAAATAATTCCAAATGTAGCAATTTATTTTTCCTTGGCTTCTCCTTATCAGTTATAAATGCCAGGACTGGTCAAGACTGAACTACAGTGGTGAATAAAAAAGACATGATGTCTTTGCAAATATTAAATCACACATCATCTGCAAAGCTTTTAAAAAATTAGATTAATACAATCCACTTTGTGATCATTCCACCATGAACTATATTTTCTCAAAAACTATATTTTCTCAAAAACTTTTTAACAATATTTTCTCAAAAACTTTATAAAAACTGTAGGTAAAGCCAACCGCACATTGGAAGGATAATGGTTTTACCCTCTGCATTATACTCAGAACATTATGATCAACACTTGTGCCTTTTTTGTGTTTTGTTTGTTTGTTTGTTTTTGTTTTTTTGACAGAGTCTGGCTCTGTTACCAGGTTGGAGTGCAGTGGCACGATCTTGGCTCACTGCAACCTCTGCCTCCCGAGTTCAAGTGATTCTCCTACCTCAGCCTCCTGAGTAGCTGGAATTACAGGCACGCACCACCACGCCCAGCTAATATTTGTATTTTTAGTAGAGACGGGGTTTCACCATGTTGGCCAGGATGGTCTTGATCTCTTGACCTCATGATCCGCCCACCTCAGCCTCCCAAAGTGAGGATATTACAGGCGTGAGCCACTGTGCCCAGCTATGCCTGTTTTGTTTTGTTTTTTTCAAAGACATCACCATTTGTATTACAGAATCTGTCAATTCTAAAAGAAATTATAATCATAATCCAATCAAAATTTAGCACTTTTTTAATATTGAAGGAGTGTCAGTGATGACAAACATCCATAATAAGCCTTGGAATAATATGCATCTATGTTTAATGATTCCATAATCCTACCAACTATTGTTGGTGCACAGATATTAAATGTGATAGAGCAAAACAGTGGCTGATACTTGGATTTTTACCCTTCTATGTTTAGATAATACTGTGAAAACAACACACAAGCATTACTCACTGTTTAAAGTTAACTTTTTTTTTTTAAGAGGCAAGATCTTGCTCTGTCACCCAGGCTGGAGAGCAGTGGTGCAATAATAGCTCACTGCAACCTCTAACTTGTGGGCTCCAGTGATCCGCCCATCTCCGTTTCCCAAGTAGCTGAGACTGCAGGCACATGCTACAATGCTCAACTTTTATTTTAATTTTCTTTACTTCTCAATTTTTATTTTTTAGACCAAGAGGAGATCAGTTCTGTTCACCTAGGCTAGTCTCAAACTCCTGGCCTCAAGCAATTCTGCCTGCCTCTACCTCCCAATTAACTGTGCCTCCAGGTACCAGCCACCATACCCAGCTTAAAAGTTTAACTCTTCGGCCGGGCGCAGTGGCTCAAGCCTGTAATCCCAGCACTTTGGGAGGCCGAGACGGGCGGATCACGAGGTCAGGAGATCAAGACCATCCTGGCTAACACGGTGAAACCCCGTTTCTACTAAAAAAATACAAAAATCTAGCTGGGCAAGGTGGCGGGCGCCTGTAGTCCCAGCTACTAGGAAGGCTGAGGCGGGAGAATGGCGTAAACCCGGGAGGCGGAGCTTGCAGTGAGCTGAGATCTGGCCACTGCACTTCAGCCTGGGCGACAGAGCCAGACTCCGTCTCAAAAAAAAAAAAAAGTTTAACTTTTCATATGACATTTTCCAAGCCTACTAAATCACAAGTTAGAGATATTCCCAATGATTTTCCTAAGCAAAACCTGTATTTCAGCAGTATAAAATCGTAATGCTGTTGAAGCATTATTTGTGAAGGATAGATTTCCTTGATTAACAAAAAATATGGAATAAGCATTACAGCATAGCATGACTATATAATCAAAAAAATCAAAGACAGGAAAATTCAGAAAGAACATAAAATGCACATTTCTCTGATACTATTTTGGCATAACTGCTTTCAAAGCACAATACCAAGAGTAAGCAGACTCTTGATACCTGAAATGGATACAGTTAAAGACTTCTGAGCCTATAAAGTACAAATACCACTGCATATATCCACTTCAGAAAAATTAGTGGGTACCCAGTGAAAAGAAGAAAACTACCAAGCCTCATTAAAACACAGAGTTGGGCAGTTCTATGTGCACTCACTAGCTATTCAAATTTTGCCTGAAAAATTATGAATTGCTGCATCATAGACTTTGCAGCTGGTTAATAGTCAAAACCATGAACATTAAACCCTTGACTGTCAAGGTCCTGCAATAAATGTCTGAGAAAAGAATGAACAAAGAAATAAATTTTTAAAATCTTCTAGGCATAGTATCAGCATGGGAGTTGTCATCTTAAAAGCAGCATTTCTCTAGAGTATTTCCTAGAGAAAAGAAAACTTCACATAAAGACCTGTACACTTATTCATAATCACCAAAAACTGGAAACAACACAAATGTCCTTCAATCAGTGAATCAATAAACAAACTGCAGGCTCCCATGCAATGGTACTCAATCAAACACAAAGTAACAAGCTATTAGTACACTCCAAAACTTGAATAAATCTCAAAGGTATTATTTTGAGTACAAGAAGACAGCCTCAAAAGGTCACCTACTTTGTAATTCCATTTATGTGTCATTCTCAAAAAGACAAAACTACAATGATGGAGAAAAGATCAGTGGTTGCCAGGATTAGCGGAAGCGGGTGGGCATGATCTTGAAGGAATAAGGAGGAATCTGGGGGAGTGATGGAATTGTTCTGTATCATGACTGTAATGGTGCTTACATGAATCTATGTATGTGTTAAAATTCACATACCTGTATATGAAAAAGGCCAATTTTACTATACAATTAAAATAAATAGCATTTCAGTGAAATCAACTAATTGTACTCACTCATTCTGAGAAGTGTTAATATTGTATACAGCCAATTATTTAAAAATTTGTTTAATAGTACTTGCTAATGGTGATAACAAAAGTCAATCAAGTGACTTAAAAATATTTAAATCTCTACCTTTTAATAAAAAAAAAAAACACTTACCAAGTTCATTGAGACTCTGAGCAGCTTTTGTTATCTCTCTACTTCCCCCTTGCAGTTGTCCTTGGAGTCTCTTACTGAGATTCAAGATACGAATAATTCTCCGAAGCAAATCACAGGCAACCTGTGCAAACATCACAATGTTAAGTTAGTTGATCCATGAAGTTTTATTACTATTAATAAATAGTAATAACAAGCATAGGTGCAGCAAACCACCATGGCACATGTTTACCTATGTAACAAACCTGCACATGTATCCTAGGACTTAAATTACATTAAAAAAAAAAAAAAGCACAGTGGCTCACACTGTGCTTAATATGTGAATCTACCCATTCTTTCCAGATGCTAAAGATTCACTCATGCATTTTTTGTTTCTCACCAACCACAAACCTAAATAATCACAAGTCTTAAAAAGCATCAAATGTCCTAGGGAACACACAAAAGTGCTATATTTACATTTTACAATAAACTCCAATTCATCCCAAGTGGAGAGAACTTGGAATTGAGGCACCATGAGAGTCAAGGATTCTTTCAGTCCTAAACCAGTTTTCTTCTCTAGGCCATTGGTTATCAGTCTTGACTACTAATTCAAGTGGGTAGACTGAAAATGTTCCAATGCCCAGGCCACAGCCATGACCAATTAAATCAGCATCTCTATGGGTGAGAACCAAGCATGAGTTATGTTTTTATGTTTTTAATATTCCCAGGTGGTACCAATGTGCAGTCAAAATTGACAATCACTAACCTAGGCTGCTCAGCTTCCTACTACTGCCTCCTGATATTTTCAATCCCAGCTTCTCTTTCCTATATCCTGCAGTAGTCTTAAAACTTCTCTCAATTTCATGATTTTTTTTTTTTTTTTTTTTTTTTTTTGAGAACAGGGTCACACTCTGTTGCCCCAACTGGAGTGCAGTGGCATGATCACACCTCACTGCAACCTCTACCTCCTGGGCTAAAGCGATCCTTCTGCCTCAGCCTCCCAAGTAGCTGGGACTACAGGCACGTGCCACCATGCCTGGCCAATTGTATTTTTTGTGGGGATGAGGTTTTGCCATGTTTCCCAGGCTGCTCTCAAACTACGGGACTCAGGTGAACCTCCTGCCTCAGACTCCCAAAGTACTAGGATTACAGGTGTGAGCCACCGTGCGTGGTGGTTTTTAATCTCTAATAAATTATAAAAGAGAGAGTACGTAAACAACAAAACAAAACTATTTCACACACTTCCTATTCCTTTTTCCAGATCTAATACTGGGTCTTTACCTATCAAAAGGCTGAGATAAGAAATAAAGGTTCATGTATTTTAGGACACTTTATTACAGAAGCTGGATTCACAGCAGTTGCATGAGGGAGAGTGCAGTAGAGGGTGACATACTGAATAACCAACATGTAGTGATCTTCAGCCTCAGTAGCGATTACAAAGGAAAGAGAGACATTCCATACTGCTGCATCACAACCATTTTTGAATGGCCCCGAGGTTAACTGAGAAGCAAGGACATCTCCCCTGTTTAAGGAGAAAAATAATACATGGTGGCAATAAGAATTAAAAGCTCTGAGAAGCCAGGGTCCCAGGGCCTCCAAGTATAAACATTCTTTTATGGGTGAAATAAATACATATTGGGGGAACTCACCCCCAGTAGTTAACATGGGTTCTTTTCTATTTCCCTAACTGTCTCGGCTGGTTTGAGAAATAAAGGGAAAGAGCACAAAATAGAGAAATTTTAAAGCTGGGTGTCCGGGGGAGACATCACATGTTGGCAGGTTCCATGATGCTCCCTGAGCCATAAAACCAACAAGTTTTTACTAGCGATTTTCAAAAGGGGAGGGAGTGCACGAATAGGGTGTGGGTCACAGAGATCACATGCTTCACAAGGTAATAGAATATCACAAAGCAAGTGGAGGCAGGGCGAGATCACAGGACCACAGGATGGGGAGAAATTAAAATTGCTAATGAAGTTTCGGGCACACATTGTCATTTATAACATCTTATCAGGAGACAGTTTGAGAGCAGACAATCTGTCTGATCAAAATTTATTAGGCAGGAATTTCCTTGTCCTAATAAGCCTGGGAGCGCTACAGGAGACCAGGTCTTATTTCATCCCTTCGGCTTCGACCATAAAAGACGGCCACCTCCAAGGGGGCAGTTTATAGACCTACCCTCAGAGTGCATTCTCTTTCTCAGGGATATTCCTTGCTGAGAAAAAGAATTCAGTGATATTTCTCCTATTTGCTTTTGAAAGAAGAGAAATTTGGCTCTGTTCTATCCGGCTCACCAGCAGTCAGAGTTTAAAGTCTTATCTCCCTTGTTCCCTGAACATTGCTGTTATCCTGTTCTTTTTTCAAGGTGCCCAGATTTCATACTGTTCAAGCACACATGCTCTACCAACAACTTGTGCAGTTAATGCAATCATCCAGGGGTCCTGAGGCGACATACATCCTCCTCAGCTTACAAAGATTACGGGATTAAGAGATTAAAGTAAAAACAGGCATAGGAAATCACAAGGGTATTGAGTAGGGAAGTGGTAAGTGTCCATGAAATCTTCACAATTTATGTTCAGAGACTGAAGTAAAGACAGGCGTAAGAAATTATAAAAGTATTAATTTGGGGAACTAGCAAATGTCCACAAAATCTTCATAATTTATGTTCTTCTGCCATGGTTTCAGCCAGTCCCTCCGTTCAAGGTCCCTGACTTCCCACAACAAATACATACACCAGAACCACACACAGCCACACCCATGTATTCACAAGCAATACACCATATGTATGCATATACCATACTCAAACATAAAGCAAACATATATTTACAAACACATGTAAGTCAAAGTCAACCAAGTATTAAACATGTTTACCTGACTGCTTTTCAGACAAACTAGTCTGAAATATTTAAATTTTAAAAAAAAAAGGAGAATTTTTCCCATGGAGATTGACAATTGGGGCATCTCTATCTTTTAATTAAATATTATTCATTTTCTGAACAGATAATACAAGCACATGATTCGAAATTCAAGAAATAAAAGGAAATAACACTGAAAAGTCACCCTCGTATCTCTGTCCCAACTGTGTACTTAACAAAAACAATTACTGTTATTGTTGCAGGTAGTTAGACAATCAAGAGTGGGGCAGGACAGGGTTATTGCCCCATCCACTAGGAATGTCGGTTGATGGTTTGGAAGTTATCACATTGCCTCTCTAAAACTGATAAATTGGCAGCCAGTGTCAGGGAGAAGACATTTCCTGATGGTCCACACCTGGTGCATTGAAGTGTTAACTGAATGCAAAGGCCAGGGAGAAGCAACTTCCAGGGCATATGCTTTAAGACACAAAATGGTGAGTCTGACCTTCCGGGGGTACTCCACCTGAAAAAGGAACAAAGCCTCAGGTGGGCATGCATACAAATTTCTAAACACACTGCGTGTGCTCACCTCTTAAGGGTACAGAGTGCACTGGACATGCAGGCAGCCCATCCTAAGGGAAGAATCATGGGAAAGGAGCCAGGCTCTTAAGTTCTCGCATCAAGGTTAAACACTGCACTTGACCTCAGTGCCCTCTTGGGACTCTTTCAAGTATACTTTCCTTTCTTTCTTTCCTGTTCTAAAGCCTTTTTAAATAAACTTCCACTCCTGCTCTGAAATGTGCCTTGGTCTCTTTTTCTGCCTGATGTCCCTCAGTCGAATTCTTTCTTCTGAGGTGGCAAAAATTGAGGTTGCTGCAGACCCATATGGATTCGACACCAGTAAGTTGGATATCTTGCACTGGAAATATTATCAGTGTCTTCCCTGTTAGAACTGACATTTTTAGATAAACAATTTGGAATGCTGAATCCCTAGCAACCATTCCTCTAAGATTTTAAATACATCATAAGAAGAAATTAAGCTCTTACTCTATGATTGTCATCCAGAATTCCCTAATCCCACCCAACAAAGTGGTATGCTCTCAAAACATGCAATCTTTATTTCTACTGTTTTTATTTTTAGCAACCATACTTAATCTATCACCAAGTCTTACCAACTATCCTACTGCATAAAACAAGAGTTGTTATTTTACCTCTATTCCTACAAGCACCACCCTAATCCAAATCTTTATCACCATTACCTTAACATAGTGGTTTCTTGGCTAGCTTTCAAGTCTCTCACTGAAATCCACCCAGCCAGATTTATCTTCTTAAAAACGCAGTTTTTGGGCTGGGTACAGTGGCTCACACCTACAATCCCATCACTTTGGGAGGCCAAGGAGGGCAGATTACCTGAGGTCGGGAGTTCGAGACCAGCCTGACCAACATGAAGAAACCCCGCCTCTACTAAAAATACAAAATTAGCCGAGTGTGGTGGCATATGCCTATAATCCCAACTACTTGGGAGGCTGAGGCAGAAGAAATGCTAAACCCGGGAGGCAGAGGTTGCAATAAGCCAAGATCATGATATTGCACTCCAGCCTGGGCAACAAAGAGCGAAATTCCGTCTCAAAAAAAAAAAACACACAGTTTTCAGCACTCCAACCCCCTTTTTAGTAAAGTTTAATGGCTCTCCACTTACAGATTATGTTGAATCTTCTGAGAATAGCATTTAATAAAATTCTTAGTTAATAAGCCTAAGCTATTAAAAATTGATCTATAAGGCATCAATTCTCACCATTTCCCAATATAGCTACCTCTCCTCCAATCAATTCCTTTCCCTCCTTGTTTTTTTATTTGACTTTTACTATTAAATATAACACAAACATGGAAAACCAAACTCAGAGATACACAGCTAAATGAACTTAGAAGCAACACACAGATCAGGAGACAGGACCATGTGAGTCACCACAGAAGGCTTCATGCACTCCCTCCCAATGCCATTACCCTCATGCCAACCAACAGAAACCACTACTCTTTTACATTAATCACTTCCTTACTTTTATTTATTTTTGTATTACTGAAGTATAAATACCTAAGTGCTATGGTTTAATTTTTCCTGTTTTTAATCTGTTGGTTCTTTCACCATCTCTTTTCTCCATTGCAATTTGTTGAATATATTGGATCACCTATCCTAAAGTTTCCCACAGACTGGGTTTTGTTGACTGTATTCCCTTGATGCAGTTTAACAAGTTCCTCTATCTTCTATATTACCTGTAAATTAGTAGTTGGATGTGGGCAGCTTCATCAGATTCAAATTTAGTATTTTTGGCAAGATTAAACATTAGAGGGTGGTATATTTTAAGAGATGTATGATTTTCTCTCTTTTTGTGTTTAGTAGCAGCCACTGATACTCAACGTCAAAATCCAATGAAACATAAGTGACTGCAAAATAGTAATAATCCAATTCTGTCGTTTTGTCTTTATTTACAAGCATATGAAATTTCTCTATAAAAATAAACTTTACCTTATTGACTATTTGTTTATGCAGGAGTATTGTTCATAAAGAAAACTAAAAATAAATACTTAATCTTTCCCTTATTAGTTTTCAAAATGAAGGAATAATTCCCTAATATTCACCAATAATGAAAAATTAGTCGGTGGTGGCGGGGTGTTCTGGGGTTTTGCTTTTTTTTTTTTTTTTTTTTTTGATATCATTATGAAATGGATTTAAACATAAGAAGGAATGCCGCCCAATCCATCATGGCTCTTATCCTTATTGATGCTCAAAGTGTTCCATTTTGGCCAGCAGAAGCCTCTGAGAGTGATTAACTGTACCACTTTGCCTGAGACTGAGAATTTTCCCAAGTTTTAGGACTTTCAGTAGTAAAACTAAAATAGCTGGTCACCCAAAGCCTCTTAAGTCAGTTCCTGAGTTCCTTTGTCATGAACCTAGCAGTCGCTGATAGCCTCCTTGATACCTGGTATAAAAATGTTCCAAGATCATTTTACACATTTCATGTCCCAGACCTGGAATCAAAAATTTCTCAAAGAAGCCCTGGTTTCTTTTAGTAAAAAACAGCATTACTCTTTTTCTTTTTTTTTTTTTGAGATAGAGTTTTGCTCTTGTCGTCCAAGCTAGAGTACAATGGCGCAACCTTGGCTTATTGCAACCTCCCCCTCCAGGGTTCAAGCGATTCTCCTGCCTCAGCCTCCTGAGTAGATGCGATTACAGGCGTCTGCCACATGTCTGGCTAATTTTTGTATTTTTAGTAGACATGGGATTTCACATGTTGGCCCAGCTGATCTCGAACTCCTGATGTCAGGTGATCCACCTGCTTTGGCCTCCCAAAGTGCTGGGATTATAGGAATGAGCCACTGCCCCCAGTCAAAAAACCGCATTTCAAGACCACATTCATGGAACTAGGTTTGTTCATTTCTAAGACTTTTCCATAGACATAGCTAAGAAATGTCAGCATTAAAATATCACATATTCATTTGATTTATTCCACAATACACACAAAACATTCTCAGATTAATATACATATACATATGTACAAATATATATACATACACAAATATAAGGTATATACTATTTTTAAATAACATTAAAGTATCTCAAGTTCATACTGATACTTCTAATTAAAAGTCAGAAGTAGAGGATTTAGCCTTCTTATATCTATATGAATCTATAAACAGTATACAATTTCTTACACATTGAGATTCCTAGCTCTCAAGGACACAGGAGATAACAAAATTAGAATAATGTATAATTCTTCATTTGCTTTGCTGCACAATATACAGAAAAATACCTGATCAACAAAACCAACACTACAGTCAAAAGTATGATGGCAGAAAATAGTTTTTAAAATTTTTTGCATATGCTCTTCCCACTGTTTATTACAGATGAATTATATTTCCTTGCCAAAACATATAGTCATTACATACTATTCTTTATAACCTTCATTTAACCCTGGTTCTCATGCTTAACACTAGTCTCACAGTGATTTTTTTCTAGTCAGTCTTTGCTGTTCTGCAGCCTCCACTGGTGACACCCAAGGAAACAGGGTCAGGAGGGACCTGCAGCAAACTCTAGCAGACCTGCAGCAGAGGTACCTGTTAGAAGAAAAACCAACAAACAGAAAGCAATAGCATCAACATCAACAAAAAGGACAACCATGCAAAAACTCCATCCAAAGGTCACCAACAGCAAAGACCAAAGGTAGATAAATCCACGAAGATGAGAAAAAAACAGCACAAAAAGGCTGAAAATTCCAAAAACCAGAATGTCTCTTCTCCTCCAAAGGATCATAACACCTCAACAGAAAGGGAACAAAACTGGACGGAGAATGAGTTTGACAAATGGACAGAAGTAGGCTTCAGAAGGTGTGTAATAACAAACTCCTCCAAGCTAAAGGAGCATGTTCTTTCGGAGCACAAGACTTCTTCCCAATGCAAGGAAGCTAAGAACTTTGAAAAAAAGGTTAGCGGAATTGCTAACTAGAATAACCAGTTTAGAGAAGAACATAAATGACCCATTGAGCTGAAAAACGCACCAGGAGAACTTTGTGAACCATACACAAGAACCAACAGCCAAAGAGATCAAGTGGAATAAAGGATATCAAAGATTAAAGATCAACTTAATGAAACAAAGTGTGAAGAAAAGATCAGAGAAAAAAGAATGAAAAAGAATGAACAAAGCCTCCAAGAAATATAGGACTATTTGAAAAGACCAAACCTACGTTTGATTGCTGTACCTGAAAGTGATGGGGAGAATGGAACCAAGTTGAAAACACTCTTCAGGATATTATCCAGGAGGACTTCCCCACCCTAGCAAGACAGGCCAACATTCAAATTCAGGAAATACAGAGAACACCACTAAGATACTCCTCAAGAAGAGCAACCCCAAGTCACATAACCATCAGATTCACCAAGGTTGAAATGAATGAAAAAATGTTAAGGGCAGCCAGAGAGAAAGGTCAGGCTACCCACAAAAGGAAACCCATCAGACTAACAGCAGATCTCTCTGTAGAAATTCTACAAGCCAGAAGAGAGTAGGAGCCAATATTCAACATTCTTAAAGAAAAGAATTTTCAGCCCAGAATTTCATATCCAGCCAAACTAAGCTTCATAAGGGAAGCAGAAATAAAATCCTTTACAGATAAGCAAATGCTGAGAGATTTTATCACCACCAGGCTTGCCTTATAAGAGCTCCTGAAGGAAGCACTAAATATCAAAAGAAAAAACTGGTACCAGCCACTGCAAAAACAAACCAAAAGGTAAAGACCATGAATACTATGAAGAATCTGCATCAACTAATGAGCAAAATAACAAGCTAGCATCATAATGACAGGATAAAATTCACACATAACATATTAATGTTAAATCTAAATGGGTTAAATGCTCCAATTAAAAGGCACACACTGGCAAATTGGATAAAGAGTTAAGACCCATTCGTGTGATGTATTCAGGAGACCCATCTCACATGCAAAGACACACACAAGCTCAAAATAAAGGGATGGAAGAATATTTACCAAGCAAATGGAAAGCAAAAAAAAAAAAAAAAAGTGGGGGTTGCAATCCTAGTCTCTGATAAAACAGACTTTAAACCAACAATGAGTTCATGTCCTTTGTAGGGACATGGATGCAGCTGGAAACCATCATTCTCAGCAAACTATCGCAAGAACAGAAAACCAAACACCACATGTTCTCACTCATAGGTGGGAATTGAACAATGAGAACACTAGGACACAGGGTGGGGAACAGGAAACAGCGGGGCCTGTTGTGGGGTGGGGGGAGGGGGGAGGGATAGCATTAGGAGATATACCTAATGTAAATGACGAGTTAATGGGTGCAGCACAGCAACATGGCACATGTATACATATGTAACAAACCTGCACATTGTGCACATGTACCCTAGAAATTAAAGTATAATTAAAAAAAAAAAGAAAAAAGAAATCAACAAAGATCAAAAAAGACAAAGAAGAGCATTATATAATGGTAAAGGGATCAATGCAACAAGAAGAGCTAACTATCCTAAATATATATGCACCCAATACAGGACTACCCAGATTCATAACCAAGTTCTTAGAGACCTACAAAGAGATTTAAACTCCCAGACAGTAATAATGGGAGATATTAACACCCCAATGTCAGTATTTGACCGATCAAGGAGACAGAAAATTAACAAGGATATTCAGATTTGAACTTAGCTCTGGACCAAGCAGACCTAATAGAAATCTACAGAACTCTCCACTCCAAATCAACAGAATACGGATTCTTCACAGTACCACACAGCACTCATCCTAAAATTGACCACATAATTGGACGTAAAACACCCCTCACCAAATGTAAAAGAATGTAAATCATAACAAACAGTCTCTCAGACCACAGTGCAACCAAACCAAAACTCAGGATTAAGAAATTCACCCAAAACCGCACAACTATATGGAAACTGAACAACCTGATCCTGAATGACTACTGGGTAAATAACGAAATTAAGGCAGAAATAAATGAGTTCTTTGAAACCAATGAGAACAAAGACACGACATACCAGAATCTCTGAGACACAGCTAAAGCAGTGTCTAGAGGGAAATTTATAGCACTAAATGCCCACAGGTGAAAGTGAGAAAGATCTAAAATTGACAGCCTAACACCACAATTAAAAGAACTAGAGAAGCAAGAGCAAACAAATTCAAATTCTAGCAGAAGACAAGAAATAATTAAGATCAGAGCAGAATTAAAGGAGATAGAGACACGAAAAACCCTTCAAAAATAAAAATCAATGAATCCAGGAGTTGTTTTTTTGGAACGATTAACAAAATAGACCACTAGCCAGACTAATACAGAAGAAAAGAGAAGAACCAAATAGACACAATAAAAAATGATAAAGAGGATATCACTGATCCCACAGAAATACAAACTACCATCACAGAATACTATAAACACCTCTGTGCAAATAAACTAGAAAATCTAGAAGAAATGGATACTTTCCTGGACATATATGCCCTCCCAAGACTAAACCAGAAAGAAGTTGAATCCTTCAATAGACCAATAAGTGCTGAAATTGAGGCACTAATAGCCTACCAACCAAAGAAAAAGCCCAGGAACAGATTAACAGCCGAATTTTACCAGAGGTGTTACAAAGAGAAGCTGGTACCATTCCTTCTAGAACTATTTCTAGAATTATTCCAAACAACAGAAAAAGAGGGACTTCTCACTAACTCATTTTATGAGGTCAGCATCATCCTGATACCAAAATCTGGCAGAGATACAATAAAAAAATTTCAGGCCAATATCCCTGATGAACATCAATGTGACAATCCTCAATAAAATAATGGCAAACCAAATCCAGCAGCACATTAAAAAGCTTATCCACCACGATCAACTCGGCTTCATCCCTGGGATGCAAGACTGGTTCAACATATGCAAATCAATAAACATAATCCATCACATAAACAGAACCAATGACAAAAACCACATGATTATCTCAGAAGATGCAGAAAAGGCCTTTGACAAAATTCAACAGCCCTTCATGCTAAGAACACTCAATAAACTAGGTACTGATGGAACATATCTCAAAATAATAAGAGCTATTTATGACAAACCCATAGCCAACAGCATACTGAATAGGCAAAAGCTGGAAGCATTCCCTTTGAAAACCGGCAGAAGACAAGGATGCCCTTTCTCACCACCCCTATTCAACATATTATTGGAAGTTCCGGTCAGGGCAATCAGGCAAGAGAAAGAAATAAAGTGTATTCAAATAGGAAGACAGGAAATCAAATTATCTCTGTTTGCAGATGACATGATTGTATATATAGAAAACCCCATTATCTCAGCCCAAAAACTCCTTAAACTGATAAGCAACTTCAGTGAAGTCTCAGGATACAAAATCAATGTGCAAATATCACAAGCATTCCTATACACCAATAACAGAAAAACAGAGAGCCAAATCATGAGCAAACTCCCATTCACAATTGCTACAAAGAAAATAACAATACCTAGGAATACAACTTACAAGACATGTGAAGGACCTCTTCAAGGAGAACTACAAACCACCGCTCAAGAAAATAAGATAGGACACAAACAAATGGAAAAACATTCCACGCTCATGGACAGGAAGAATCAATATCATGAAAATGGCCATACTGCCCAAAGTAATTTATAGATTCAATACTATTCCCATCAAGCTACCACTGACATTCTTCACAGAATTAGAAAAAACTACTTTAAATTTCATATGGAACCAAAAAAGATTCCATATAGCCAAGACAATCCTAAGCAAAAAGAACAAAGCTAGAGGCATCACACTACCTGACTTCAAACTATACTAAAAGGCTACAGTAACCAAAACAGCATGGTAATGATACCAAAACAGATATATAGATCAATGGAACAGAAATACAGACCAATGGAACAGAAATAACACAACACATTTAGAACCATCTGATCTTCAACAAACCAGACAAAAGCAATGGGGAGAGGATTCCCCATTTAATAAATGGTGCTGGGAAAACTGGCTAGCTGTATGCAGAAAACTGAAACTGGACCCCTTCCTTATAGACTTTACACTGTTGGTGGGAATGTAAATTAGTTCAGCCATTGTGTGGCTATTTCTCAAGCATCTAGAACTAAAAATACCATTTGACCAGCAATCCCATTACTGGGTATATACCCAAAGGATTATAAATATTCTATACCCAAAGGATTATAAATCATTCTACTATAAAGACACATGCACACATATGTTTACTGCAGCACTGTTCACAATAGCAAAGACTTGGAACCAACCCAGATGTCCATCAATGTTAGACTGGATAAAGAAAATGTGGCATATATACACCATGGAATACTATGCAGCCATAAAAAAGAATGAGATCATGCCCATTGCAGGGACAAGGATGAAGCTGGAAACCATCATTCTCAGCAAACTAACACAGGAACCAAAAACCGAACACCACATATTCTCACTCATCGGTGGGAGTTGAACAATGAGAATACACAGGGAGGGCAACATCACACACTGGGGCCTGTCAGGGGGTGGGGCCAAGGGGGAGGGACAGTATTAGGAGAAGTATCTAATGTAGATAATGGGTTGATGGGTGCAGCAAACCACCATGGCACATGTATACCTATGTAACAAACCTGCACGTTCTCGAAATGTATCCCAGAACTTAAAGTATAACTAAAAAAAATAAAGAATGAAAAAAAAAGAGCAAAGGATTTGAATAGACATGTCACCAGGGAAGACAGATAAATAGCCAAAAGGTACCATATAAGATGCTCAATATCATTAGCCATTAGGAAAATGCAAATCAAAATGATAATGAGATACTACTTCATACCTAATAATGATACAAGAGACAGAAATTATTTAGGCAGATAATAATGGCAACAGAGTACTTGGCAGAATTTCCCTTTAAACGAAAAGCAGCCCCCAAATCATTTCTTTTCTAACAAAGAGCAGCCTGAAAAATCGAGCTGCAGACATAGATATGCAAGCTGGAAACTGAACAGGTGAATGCCAGCAGCTGTGTCAATAGAAAAGGGCTACATGGAAGCCAAGTACGTTCAACATGAAGGCTCCATCTTTGCTTTTCTTTGTCACCACATGTAAAGATGCAGGCAACATGGCACCAGCCAGCCAGAGAACCCATCTGCATAATAAAAGATTAGAGTGGGGTGGCCAGCTTTTTCACATGCTATGCAAGTGGCACACCCAGCCCTAACTAGTTTTTCGCACCTTATGGAAATAGCACACCTGGTCCAACCAATCTTTCATGCCCTATGTAAATCAGACACTGCCTCCTCAAGCTCATCTATAAAACCCACTGCATTTCACCATAAAAGTGGCAACCCAGTTCTCCAGTACCCCTCTCTCTGCAGCAGAGAGAGCTCTTCTCTTTCTTTCACCTATTAAACTTCCACTCTGAATCTCACTATTTGTGTGTCTGCGTCCTAGTTTTCTGTGGCTGTAAGACAACGAATCTCGGGTATTTACTCAGCACAATGATGCCACTTCAATAAGATGGCAATATTTTTAAAAAGTAGAGAAATTAGAATCTTCATACATTGTTGGTAACAATGGAAAACAGTACAGTTGCCTTGGAAATAGTTTGGCATTCCTCAAAATGTAAAACATAGACTTAGCATATGACCTAGCATAATATGTTCTAGGTTTATACCCAAGAATTGAAAAAAAAAAAGTTCACATAAGTATTACTTATGCAACGTTTGTTCTTAGCAGTCTATTCAAAATAGTTAAAAAGTAGAAACAACCTAAATATTCATCAACTGATGAAACGATAAACAAACTGAATGAACAAAAATGTGATATATTCATGTAATGATATATTATTTGACCATAAAAAGGAATGAAGTACCTAAGTCCTCATTAAACATCATCAACTGGCTCTTTTGACTTTAAGTGAAAACAATGGACCAGGGTGGCTCACTCCTGTAATCCCAGCACTTTGGGAGGCTGAAGAAGATGGATCACTTGAGTCCAGAAGTTTGAGACTAGCCTGGGCAACACAGTGAGAGACACTGTCTAAAAAAAATTTAAATTAAAAAAAAAATTAGCTGGGCATGGTGGTGTGTGCCTGTAGTCTCAGCTATTCAAGAGGCTGCACTCCAGCCTGGATGACAGAGCAAGACCCTGTCTCAAAAAACAACAACGACAAAGCAACATATAATAAGACCCATTTTTTTCCTCCTCAGTGTTATAACAAAATGACATGTTATTCATGGACCTGCTGTATGTCTTTATTAAAGTTGAAGTTTCTAAGAACCTATCGATGACATTAAATAAGAACTTACTGTACTGACACATGCTACAATATGGATGAACCTTGAAAATATTACATTAAGAAGCCAAATGCTACATAATGAATGATCCATTTCTATGAAATGTCCTGAAGAGGGAAATCCAAAAAGGAAGACTGCAGATTAGTGGTTGAGAGCTTGGCGTAGGGAAGTGGACAGAGGGAATAACTGCTAATGGGCATAGAGTTTCTTTTTAAGGTAATGAAAATATTCTGGCACTAGATAATATTATAGTATAATTAGATATTATATTCACAAGACACAATCTTGTGAATATAGTAAAAACTCCAAAACTGTTCATGTTAAAGTGATTATTTTATGGTACATAACTTATAACTCAATTTTTAATAATGAGTGTGACTTCTAAGAATGATGGAATAGGGTCAGACGTACCTTTCCATTTTAAACAACTAGAAAACTGAACAAAACACACGAAATAATTTTAGGACAACAGGAATGAATAATTGGACAATAATTCCATAACAGAAAATGCAGGTCTGTGATCTTTGAGAGAAACAAGAAAATGAGCTTAACAATTGTCTCAGATTACCACTGGGAGACAATTTTCAGGCCATGGCAAAGGGAAGGGAAAGGAAGGAAAGGGAAGGGAAACAGAGCATGACAGTCTCTCTGAAGTTGGGAAGCAGAGATTACACTTCAAGAAAGCCAAAAAAGCTAGTGTTTGTGGGCAGAGAATTGGAGAAAAAGAAGCTGCAAAAAGAGACGTTGTGGAGATAAGCAGAAAAATAGCTGCAAGTCTTCTGAGTACCAATCTGTGCATGTGTGAGAGGAAGCACAGGAAAAGAAACACTGAAACAACTCACAGAGCTCACACATGTTCTCACCAACCACAGTAGAAAGACCTAATAGTAAACAGGGCTAAACTAGCCCTAGGTTAAAGGCTGTTCTGGACCTGTACTAACAAAGATTTAAAACTAAATCTCAAAAAGATCAATGGTGGCTCACACCTGTAATCCCAGCATTTTGGGCGGCCAGGTAGGAGTATCACTTGAGGCCAGGAGTTTGAGATCAGCCTAGGCAACATGGTGAGACTCCTATCTCTTACAATAAATCTAAAAAAAAAAATTAGCTGGGCATGGTAGTATGTGCCTGTAGTCCCAGGCACTTGGGAGGCTGGAGCAGGAGGATTGCTTGATACCAGCAGTTGGAGGCTGCAGTGAGTCAAGACTGCCCCACTATACTCCAGCCCAAGTGACGGAGCAAGGCCCTGTCTCAAAAAAAATAAAAATAAAAATAAAATAAAATAAAAAAGATCAAACTGATTCCAAGTAACTTAAGTGTGAACCAGAAAAAAGTCCAACACTATTTAAAAGAAATTCTAAATAATCTAGGAACTCTAAACATAAAATACACATTTCTAATATCCAATAAAAAATTACCAGGTATGTAAAGAAGCAAAACACGTAAAACCCATAACAAGAAGAAAAGTCAATCAACAAAAATAAACCTAGAAATAATAAAGAATTAAATGTTAATTTATTTCATAGGCTGGGCACAATGGCTCACGTCTATAATCCCAGCACTTTGGGAGGCTGAGGCAGGCGGATCACCTGAGGTCAGGAGTTCAAGACCAGCCAGGCCAATATGGTGAAACCCCATCTCTACTGAAAATACAAAAATCAGCCAGGTGTGGTGGCACTTGCCTATAATCCCAGCTACTTAGGAGGCTTAGGCAGGAGAATCACTTGAACCCAGGAGGCGGAGGGTACAGTGAGCCACGATCGTGCCACTGCACCCCAGCCTGGACAACAGAGCAAGATTCTGTCTCGGGGGAAAAAAAAAAAAATTATAAACATGTATATCTTCAAGAAGGTAAATGAAAACATAAATGTCGGATGGACACAGTGGCTCATGCTTGTAATCCCAGCACTTTGGGAGGCCAATGCAGGTGGAATGCTTGACCTCAGGAGTTCAAGACCAGCCTGGGCAGCATGACAGAACCTGGTCTCTACAAAAAATACAAAAATTAGCTGGGTGTGGTGGTGCGTGCCTATAGTCTCAGCTACTCAGGAGGCTGAAGTGGGAGGATAGCTTGGGCCTGGGAGACGAAGACTGCAATGGGTTGAGATCTTACCACTGCACTGCAGCCTGGGCAACAGAATGAGACCCTGTCTTAAAAAAACAAACAAACAAACAAACAAGCATACATATGTGTGTGTGTGTGTATGTATATAAATGAAATTGAAATATAAATGTCATCACAGAAAGAGAACATATAAAAAGACACAAATACAAATACTAGAGATGAAAACTATAGGCCGGGTGTGGTGGCTCACACCTGTAATCCCAGCACTTTGGGAGGCCGAGGCAGGCAAACCATGAGGTTAGGAGTTCGAGACCAGCCTGGCCAATATGTTAAAACCCCGTCTCTAATAAAAATACAAAAATTAGCTGGGCGTGGTGGTATGCGCCTGTACTCCCAGCGACTCAGGAGGCTGAAGCAGAAGAATCGCTTGAACCCGGGAGGTGGGGTTGCAGTGAGCCGAGATCATGCCACTGCACTTCAGCCTAGGCAACAGAGCAAGACTCCATCTCAAAAAAAAAAAAAAAAAAATACAAAGAAAACTATATTATGCAAAATTTTAAAACACACAGGATAGGATTAACAGCAGATTAGATACTTAATAAAAAAGATTAGTAAATTTACAAGCAATTCCAGGTAGATTATAGATCTAAACATATGAGTCAAAACAATACATGTTTTTGAAGACAATATACAATATCTTCATAACTTCAGGGTAGAGAACATTACCTTGTGAGAATTTTTCATAAAAGAGAACTAACCATAAAAGAAAAACTGGATAAATTTAACTTCTCTCCAACAACACAAAAGAGCAAGAAGGAGAAAAAAACGGGTAGGCACAGGGATAACTGAAACACACGTAATAGATGACTCACAAGAGGTTCAATCTCCTTAGTAATTAGTTCCTAGAAAAACAAAACCACGAGACACCACCACACACCTAAAATATTAGCAAAAACTAACAAGTCTGACAACACGAAGTGTTGGCAAGGATACAAACTAAAAGCAACTCTCATATACTGATAGCATATGTGGTATAACCATTTGGTAAAATAGTTTGGCATTATCTACTGAAGTTGAAAATCCCTATAACCCAGAAATCTCATTCTCAGGATATAACTTACACAAAGGGGTATTACATGAGCCAACATATATTTGTGAAAAAGTTTTCACAGCCATATTATTCATAATGGTCCCAATCTGGAAACAATCCAAAGTCCATAAGCAGAATATTCATATAATGACATATTCTACAGCAATAAAAATGAAACAAAACAATAAGCAAGACCAGGTATGGTGGCTCACGCCTGTAATCCCAGCACTTTGGGAGGCCAAGGCAGGTGGATCACTTGAGGTCAGGAGTTCGAGACCAGCTTGGCCAACATGGTGAACCCTGTCTCTACTAAAAACACAACAACAAAAATAGCCAAATGTGGTGGCGGGTGCCTGATAATCCCAGCTACCTGGGAAGCTAAGGCAGGAGAATCCTTGAACCTGGGAGGTGGAGGCTGCAGTGAGCCAAGATTACTCCACTGCACTCCAGCCTAGGCAATAGAGCACAACTCTGTCTAGGAAAAAAAAAAAAAAAAAAAAAAAGCAATATAGATGAATCTGAAAAAGGATACTTTCCAAAAAACAGGGTATTAAAGCATAATTTTTAGTTACAAAAATCAATGTGATATGTTTATGAGTGACATTAGTAAGATGGCAGAGGAAGACTTTCCAGGACTCCAGCTTGCAGACACATTAACTTGAACCACTATCCAAATTATCTTCACAAAAGTTAAACCAGGTGAGACATTATAGCACCTGAATATAGCACAGAAATAAAAAGAGACACACTAAAGAGAGTAGGAAGGACAGTGTCACATTACCTGCGTCCCCCAATACAAGCCAGCTAGCAAGGAGACAGATGCTTGCTGAGCAGAGAAAAGAGAAGGAATTGAGCGCTGGACTTTGCCTCAGTCCCCAACACTAGGCCTGACCCATTAAAATCGTGTTGGGCAGGTTGCCCCTGCCCGACTCCATGCCAGTACTTCCAGACTACACCACTACCAGGCTGGTCCCAGTGACCCCAGGTCTCAGACGAGCCCTCGGCTTCAGGCTAATCCCAACTCAGGCTCCAGGCCCAACCCAGCACCAGGCAACCCTGCATAGCCCAAGATGTTAGGCTAGCCCTAGTGCCAGGTTAGCACAGAGACTTCCAGCAGCAGGTCAGCCACTGAATCCTCATGCTCCAGAGCAGCCCACGTGGCCCCAAACACCAGATCTGCCCCAGCATCAGGTTGGCACCTGTGGCCTCAGACACCAGGTCAACACCCACGGACACAGGCTCCAAGCCTGCCCTACGGGTCCCCACACTCCAACAGACACAAAGTCCAGGCTCTTCGGGCAGGCCCAGGGTCCAGATCCATCCCAGCAGAACCCAGCCTCCTCTGGCAAACCCAGGGTCCAGGCTCATCGCAGAACCCAGTGCCAGGCCAGCTCCCAAGACCAGATGACTCACAGCTGTCTCAGTGGCCCAGTCTCCAGGGAAGCCCTTGAAGACCCAGACTCCAGGCAAGCACTCACTCACCCAGCCTCCAGAGAGACCCTCATGGCTCTAGGCACAAAGCAAGCATCCACAGACCCCAGCCTTCAGTGGACGCAGAGCCCAGGCTTACTTCAGCAGACCAAGGCTCCAGGACCACCCTCACAAACCCAAGCTCCAGGCTAACCCTGGTAAACCCAGGACCCAGGCCTGACTCACAAGCTCCAAGCCCACCCCCATGGTCCCAGGGGACAGTGAAAGCCAGGCACTGTGGACTCAGGTTCCAGGCCCATTCCCATGGTACCAGGTGCCAGGCCCATTCCAGCAACTGGTTGGCTCCTGCAGATTCAAGTTCAAGGCCAGTCCCAGTGCCAGGTCAGCTCCCAAGGGACCAGGCTTCAGACCAGCTCCTGTGGACTAGGCCCCTAATAGGTCCATTCCACAGGGGGCCAGTTTGGCACTGTGAACCCTGGATCTAAGTCTGCTCCAGCAAACTCATGACCCACATTTGCCCCAGTAAATGCAGTCTCCAGACCAAACCTCATGGACCCAACCACCAGACCTGTGCGCCTGCTAACCTAGGTACCACAACAGCCTGCCTGAAGACACCAGCAGTAAGTCTGCCCACAGACCACACCAGAAAGCTTGCCTAGAATCTCTGGTCAGGCTAATTGGTGAAGAACTTTCCCAGCCAAAGCCAGTCTGCAAAGAGTGGAGTAGTTCCTACTTCTACAAATGTGCAGGCACCAATACAAGGCAACAAGAATCACAATCAGGGAAACATAATACCACCAAAGGAACAAACATTAAAGAAATTGAGGTTTATGAGCTGCCTGACAAATAATTCAAAATAACCATCTTTTAAAAACTCCATGAACTACAAGAGACTACAACTAGACAAGTACACAAAATCAGGAAAACAATAAACAAATAAAATGGGAAGTTCAACAAAGACACAGAAACCACAAAAATGAACCAAACTGAAATTCTGGAGCAAAAGAACACAACGACTGAACTAAAAAAATTCCAAAGAGAGCTTCAACAATAGATTCAATCATGCAAAAGAATCAGTGCGTTTGGAAAGGGGTTATTTGAAATGATCCAGTCAGAGGAACAAAAAGAAAAAAGAAAAAGAGTAAGGAAAGCCTTTGAGAATTATGAGATGCCATTAAGCAATCCAATCTACATATTATGCGTGTCCCAGAAGGAGCAGAGAGAGAAGAAAGTTTATTTTACAAAATAATAACAGGCCGGGTGCGGTGGCTCACGCCTGTAATCCTAGCACTTTGGGAGGCCGAGGTGGGCGGATCACAGGGTCAGGAGATTGAGACCACAGTGAAACCCCGTCTCTACTAAAAATACAAAAAATTAGCCAGGCGCGGTGGTGGGCGCCCGTAGTCCCAGCTACTCAGGAGAATGGTGTGAACCCGGAAAGAGGGGCTTGCAGTGAGCCGAGATCGCACCACTGCACTCCAGCCTGGGCTACAGACCGAGACTCCGTCTTAAAAAAAAATTAATAAATTAATAATAATAATAATAACAACAACAACAAAAACTCCCCAAATCTGTGGAAAGATAAAAAATATCCAGGTATAGGAAGCTCAAAGACCTCCAATCAGATTCAATGTAAACAAGACTACCCCAAGATATATTACAACCAAGTTGTAAAAAATTAAAAACAGAGAGGATCTTGAAAGCAGCAAGAGAAAAGAAGCACATCACATACAAAGGAATCCCAAGATGGCTATGAACAGATTTCTCAGTAGAAATCTTATAAGCCAGGAGAGACAGGGATGATCTATTCAAAGTGCTGAAAGAAAATAGGCCGGGCGCAGTGGCTCACACTTGTAATCCTAGCACATGGGGAGGCCAAGGCAGGCAGATCACCCGAGGTCAGGAGTTCGAGACCAGCCTGGCCAACACAGTGAAATGCCATCTCTACTAAAAATGCAAAAATTAGCCAGGCGTGGTGGCGGGCACCTGTAATCCCAGCTACTCAGGAGGCTGAGGCAGAAGACTGGCTTGAACCTGTGAGGCGGAGGTTGCAGTGAGCAGTGATCAGGCCACTGCACTCCAGGTTGGGTGACACAGTGAGACTCCATCTCAAAAAAAAAGAAAGAAAAAAACCAACAAATCAATATTGAAACAACAGACTTTAACTACACTCTAGACCAAACAAACCGAACAGACAAATACAGAACATTGCATCCAATAGTGGCAGAATACACGTTCTTCTTAAATGCATATGAAACTTTTTTCAGGATAGATCATATGTTAGACCAGAAAATAAGGCTTAACAAACTTAAGAAGACTGAGATCATATCAAATATCTTTTCCAACCACAATGGTATTAAACTAGAAATCAATAAAGGATGGATTTTGAAAAATTCACCAAAAAAATTCTAAAAAAAAAAAAAAAAAATGCTTATGAGCAACCAATGGATCAAAAAACAAATTAAAAGATAAATTTTAAAATATCTTGAGACAAATGACACAATATACTGAAAGTTATGGGATGCAGCAAAAGCAGTTCTAAGAAGAAAGTTTATAGCAATAAATGTCTACATCAAAAAAGATTTCAAATAAATAACCTAACATTAAACTTCAAGAACTAGCAAAAGAACAAACAAAGCCCAAAGTTAGTAGAAGGAAGAAAATAATAAAGATCAGGGCAGAAATAAATTAAATATAGACTAGGAAACAATAAAGATTAATAAAATCAAGAGTTGTGTTTTGGGTTTTTTTTTTTTTTGAGACAAGGTCTTGCTCTGTTGCCCAGGCTCCAGTACAATGGTGCAATCTCGGCTCACTGCAACTTCTACCTCCCAGGCTCAAGCAGGTCTCCCGTCTCAGCCTCCCGAGTAGCTGGGACTACAGGCGTGTCACCATGCCTTGCTATAAGAGTTGGTGTTTTGAAAAGATAAATAAAATCAATAAAACTTTAGCTAGACTAAGAAAAAAAAGAAGTCTCAAATAAAGCCAGAAATGAAAAAGAAAACATTATAATTGATATTATAAAAATATAAAGAATTATAAGAAACTACCATGAACAATTATATGACAACAAATCAGATAACTTAGAAGAAACTGATACATTTCTAGACATATACAACTTACCAAAATTGAATCATAAAGAAATAAAATCTTAACAGATCAATAGTGAGTACACAGATTAAATCAGTAATAAAAAGTCTCCTAACAAAGAAAAGTCCAGGACTTGATGGTTTTACTGTTGAATTCTACCAAACATTTAAAGAAAAACTAATACCAATCCTTCTAAAACTCTCCCCAAAAAATCAAAGATGGAAAAATATTTCTAAACTCATTTTATTAGGCCAATATTACTCTTCTGTCAATGCCAAAGACACTACAGGAAAAGAAAATTACAGGTCAGTATTCCTGATCAACACAGATGCAAAATCTTCAACAAAATACTAGCCAATCGAATTCAGTAGCACACTAGAATAATTATTCCCCATGATCAAGTGAGATTTATCTCTGGGGTGCAGAGATGGTTCAACATGTGCAAATCAATAAATGATATACCACATTAACAGAATGAAAGGCAAAAACCATATCATTTTGATAGATGCAGAAAAGGCACTTGGTAAAATTCAACAACACATCATGTTAAAAACTCAAAAAAAATTGTTATAGAAGGAATGTACCTCAACACAATAGAGGCCATATACGACAAGCCCAAAACTAACATGATAATCAACAGTGAAAAGTTGAAAGCTTTTCCTCTAAGATCAGGAACAAGACAAGGATGCACACTCTCACCACTACTATTCATCAACACAGCCACTGGAAGTCCTGGCCAGAGCCATTAGGCAAGAGAGAAATAAAAGGCACCCAAACCTGAAGGGAAGTAAAATTGTCCCTGTTTGCAGACAGCATGATCCTTTAGATAGAAAAGTAGATAAAAGACCCTAAAGACTCCACCAAGAGTGCTAGAAAAAATGCATACAGTAAAGTCAGGGATACAAAGTTAACATACAAAAATCAGTAGCATTTCTATACACTAACAACGAACTATCCAAAGAAATCAGAAAAACAATCCCATTTCCCATTTACAAGAGCTACAAAAAAAGTTAGAAATAAATTTAACCAAGGAGGTGAAGCATCTATACACTGAAAGGTATAAAACATTGATGAAAGAAATGGAAGAAGATATAAGTTAATAAACAATTATATACTGCAATGACAGTGAAAATAATTCACTTTAGATTTGTATTTTTTGAGCTAGACATCTTAAGGCTTTTTAGTATTGTTTTCTCCTTTTCTCTTACCTTCTGTTCCCATTCTCTTACTTCTTCCAAACTCATACTCTTCAATTTTGTCCACTTAAGAAAACAAAATGAATAATAAAGTATAAAGAAATAAAAGTAAGAAACTACCTGAAGTCTTGCTAGTTGTGCAGTACGGGCAACTATCTTATTGTATGGTTCAACAATTTTTGCTTTTATCCTAAAGAAAAAGAAAAGAGAGGAGCGAGAATAAAATCATTTTCAAAATATCAATGGATAAAAATATTCCCATTCCATTTATTTATAAAATTAAGAACAGTACCTATCAACAGCTCCCTGTAAAGCCCCAATTCTCGTCTGCATCATCTGAAGAACACCTAGGAAAACATAAGCTTACATTGGCTTTACAAATTTACAGGGCATCCAACTGGGTAAAAAGTTAAATTAAAAGAAAATACATGCATATATAATTTTAACTTTTTCTGTCACCATCCTAATCCAAGCAACCAATATCTTTTACCCACACTGCTGTAAAAGCCTGTAACTGGTCTCTCCCTCCAATCTTTGCCTCACAAAAGAAGCCTGACAGGGAATGGAAACTGACTGCTTAATGGATATGGGGTTTCCATTTGGGGTGATGGAAAAGTTCTGGACCTAGATAGTGAGGATGGTCGCACAACACCGTAAATGTACTTAATGCCACTGAATTGTATGCTTTAAAATGCTAAAAAACAATAAACTGTATGTTACGTATATTTTAATACATTACCAAAAAAGTATGACTGATCCTCCACAATATCCCCTTTGCCCCATCACTCCTATATTAAAACTATAGTCCACAGCTTAATCTACAACTCTCTAGGCTTACAACATGAGGAAATTTTCACAAAATTGGAAAAATATTTTCAGGAAGATCAAGCTTAAATTTTATTATTTAGGCTTTCAATTAGTACAGATATTAAATTATTTTGAAGGCCATTCTTTAAAATTCAGTTTCTATATCCAACTGGCATAGTTGTTTTGAAAGCATAGTAATAGCTAAATTTAAGTATAGACATGTCGTCATATTTTAAATGAAGTAATGTTAGAACAAATAAACATCCCTATCAGCATACAAGTATAATAACACAGTTCAGTCCAACAGAATCCTCTCTGAACCAAAGATTCCCACTTTTGCGCTGGTTTTGTGGTGTATTCACCATAAACTGCCAAGAATAAACTGCCATTACTTATAACCATTTTCTTACATCATATTCTCTCCACAACCCAGTCTCAAAGGGTTTCCACCCATACTCCACCAAAACAGATCTTATCAAGGTCACCAGAAATCTACGAGTTGCCAAATTCTATTGTTGGTTCTGTCTTAATCTTGTTCAAGCTCTCAGAAATTCACAGCAGTTGACTACTCCCTTTCTAAAACATTTTTTTGTCTAGGCTTTCAAATCAACACACTTCCTGGGTCTCCTATTATCTCATTAGTTGTTCCCACTTCTCCTCTGGCAGACCTGTACATGTGCTGGAGTACCCCCAAGATGTGATCCTCAGCCATCTGCTTTTCTCCATCTACAATCTTTCAGGAATTTCATTCAACTCCAAAGTTTTAAACAGTATCTGTTCAATAAAATACTGATTTTATACACACACACACATATACAGACGTATACACATATATCTATGTAAAAAGATTTTCTTTATATATCTGCCTATGTTCTCATTCCCTATCTCTCTGTCCTCTTTCTCTCTCTTCCCCGGTACTGTTACATCAAATTTAAGATACCCAAGATAGTTTATGCCCTACCTTGCAACCATCAAAAATCACACTTCTCTCCAGGCTATGACATCTCCATTACTCATACCATCATCTATCTATCCAATTTTTGAGACCAAAATCCTAGGAATAACTCATGGTGGCTTTTTTCCATCAGCTCTTTCATCTGCCATCAACAAACCCTATCAGTTTTGCCTACATTTTACTCCATCTGCCACCCCTCTAATCCAAGGCACCGTCTACTTCAACTATTCTAATATCAGGGACACTAGTTTGGAAGGTTCCACCATTGCCTTTTTCTATAGAGCTATCAAACTATTCAGAGTATTAATCTCATCATACAATAACCTGATTAAACTCTTCCAATGGTTTACCACTGCATTTAGAATTAAATCCAAATTCCTTCCCAAGAATCTCATCTACGATTCTCTCCCTCCTTCACTATTCTGGGCTACTTTCTGCCCCTCAAACATGCCAAGTTAATTCCTGCTTTCCCATTTATTGTTCAGTCTTCTCTCCAAATCTTCGCTTGATGGCTCCTCCTTATCATTAGATCTTGACTCAAATGTCATCTTCTCAAAAAGGCCTTCCCTCACCTTCATCCATCCCCATCACCTACCTGTTTTATTTCTCTACAGAATTTACAAATAAAATTTTTCTTTCTGTTTTCTGAGATACAGTCTAACTCTACTGCCCATGCTGGGGTGCAGTGGCATGATCTCAGCTCACTGCAAACTCTGCCTCCCAGGTTCAGGCAATTCTCATGTCTCAGCATACAAGTAGCTGGAATTACAGGCATGATCCACCATGCCCAGCCCCGTTTTCTATCTGTACTTTTTTTTTTAATCTACCTCCAGGACCAGAACATAGTTCCAAAAGGACAGTGACATTGTCTATCGTTCACATGTGCCTAGTACTTAACAAGTTCTTAATTACTATTTGATAGCCTGAATGAAAAAATAAATGAATGAGGCTACTTTTTTTTTTTGAGACAGGGTGTCGCTCTGTCACCCAGGTTGGAGTGCAGTGGCACAATCTCAGCTCACTGCAAGCTCCGCCTCCCAGGTTCACGCCATTCTCCTGCCTCAGCCTCCGAAGTAGCTGGGACTATAGGCGCCCACCACCACGCCCAGCTAATTATTTGTATTTTTAGTAGAGACGGGGTTTCACCATGTTAGCCAGGATGGGAGGCTACCTCTTTTTAACAAAAATAAGCTTAATAAATATTTCTCAAAATTCCATGCAAACAAAAACTCTATTGCTATAGCTTTCTGAAACCTAGCAAATTCTCAAAGTAATATTTGGAAGAATATTTTTAAAAAGAACATTTTTAAATAAAATAGGCTTAAACATACCTCCAAACTACTTACATGGTAAAAAATTTTACATATTTAGAAGAATAAAGCAGATGAAGTAGATGCTAAAATAATATTAAATTTTTCTAATATGTATATACACATTTATTTTTCAGCATCTCAAAATAACATTCTAGTAAATACTTAGAAAGACACATCATGCTAAAATGAATACTAAGCAATTCACACTTAAAGTTTTTCATTTTATTTATTTTCTGAGACAGAGTCTAGGGTCTTGCTCTGCCACCCAGGCTGGAGGGCAGGGACACGATCACAGCTCACTGCAGCCTCAACCTCCTTGGCTCAAGCAATCCTCCTACATCAGCCTCCCAAGTAGCTGGGACTAGAAACATGCACCAGCGTGCCAAGCTAATGTGTTATTTTTTATAGAGATAGAGTCTCCATATGTTGCCCAGGCTGCTCTTGAATTCCGGGATCAAGTGAACCTCCCACCCTGGCCTCCCAGAGTGCTGGGATTACAGGCGTAAGCCACTGCACCCTGGCCTACACTTCAATCTTTTATGTTCAAATAATCTAGTGAATATTCTGAGATAATCATAGGAATAAAGTAGCCAACCTTTGTACTCTACACACTTGTACAAGAGATAATCATTCTAATTCAGTCTAGCAGTGTATTTCAAATATTTTAATCTTTGAAGATAATTCTGGGAAAAACAAGCACATTATAGAACTAGAACATATACTTAAAAACCACAGTGAGAAATATTTCTGTTGTGGTGATTCATCTAGACCTATACACACTCAATGTACTACCATGCCATCCTTATAAATAAAAAACTAGCATGTTTTAAAAATTGCCATTAAAGTATTACTTGCTCTCAGAAATGTATAAAAATATTATGAGATTTAAAAACATAATTAAAACTAGTGAGCTTCTGCACAACCAAAGAAACTATCAATAGAATAAACAGACGACCTACAGAACAGGTGAAAATGTTTGCAAACTATGCATCTGACAAAGGTCAAATATCCAGAATTTATAAGAAACTTAATTCAACAAGCAAAAATACAACTCCATTAAAAAGTGGGCAAAAGACAAAAAGAGACATTTCTCAAAATGTATGCACATGCAGGCAACACACACATGAAAAAAAATGCTCAACATCACCAATCCTCAGAGAAATGCAAATCAAAACCACAATGAGATACCATCTCACACCATTCAGAATGACTATTATTAAAAAGTCAAAAAACAACAGATGATGGTGAGGCTGTTGAGAAAAAGGAATGCTTATATGCTCTTGGTGGGAAGGTACAGCCACCACGGAAAGAAGTTTGACAATTTCTCAAATAACTCAGAACTACTATTCGACCCAGCAATCCTGTTACTGGATATATATTCAAAAGAAAATAAATTGTTCCACCATAAAGACACATGCACTCGTATGTTCATCACAGCACTATTCACAATAACAAAGACATAGAATTAACCTAGGTGCCCATCCACAGCGAATTAGATTTTAAAAACATGGTACATATATACCATGGATCCTACACAGCCATAAAAAAAGAATGAAGCCATGTCCTATACAGTTATATGGATAGAACTGAAAGTCATTATCCTAAGCAAATTAAGGCAGGAAGAGAAAAATCAAATACCACACAGTCTCACTTATTAGTGGGAGCTAAACATTGGGTACTCATAGACCTGAAGATGACAATAGACAATAGGGACTACTAGAGGAAGGAGTACCTAACTGTTGGGTACTATGCACACTACCTGGGTGACAGGATCATTTGTACCCCAAACCTCAGCATTATGCAATATTCTCAGGTACAAACCTACACATATACACCCTGGATCTAAAAAATAAAAGTTGAAATGACTAAAAATAATAATAATTAATTTCCAGTACTAAGTCAATCAGTACTCAGAGCTTCTTAATTTTCCTAAGAACCTAGTCAGATATGTACCCCAGATTTCAAACAACAAACAACTATTTCCAAAAATATTAAGTTCTTCATCAGGGTATCTTAGAAATACTATACATGCTGAGAATAAGTTAATATCTTTGGGCACATAAGAAATACTGGGGGAAGCATTATAGAATATTGCATCACAGAAAACAATATCCTCTCTCAAGAATTTGATCAACATAGGGAAAAACCACGTATCTTTCTTTTGATGTACAATGATTAAAAATAGTAATCACAAGTAATAATGTAAAACACAATAGTAACATTTCATATTTATGAGATGTAGTTTAACTTAATCAAGAGGGAATGAAAAATTCATAGAAGATTTAGTCAAACAAAAATAAGATTTGTAAAAATAAAAATCCAATTATTATTCAACTATACTTTCATTAAAAAGAGTTGCAGAAAAGGCTCCAAAAAAGGCAAAAATAAGAAAAAAATTCAAGCCTCCTTCCAGTACTACCCACTCTGGTATTGTTGATGTTTTTATTGTTTTAATTAACTAACACTTACAGGTGCACTAAATATGTACAGGCATTGTTCTAAGTATCTTGCTAATTCATTTAATCCTCAGAATAATGCTATGTTAGTACATATTATACTCTTTTACAAATAGGAAAACTGAGGCAGACAAGGGTTAACTAACTTGCCCAAAGTCAAACACCTAGTAAGCAGTAAAACAAGGATCTGAACCCAGATCATTTAGCTCAGGGGCCAGCAAAGTTTTACTAAAGTTTTACTGAAACATAGCCACACACATTTGTTTTCATATTATCTGGCTACTTTCACTCTACAATGGCAGAGTTTAGTAGTTGCAACAGAGACTATGTGGCTGGCAAAGTCTAAAATACTTCCCATCCAAAGTAGCTTGCCAAAGCTTGCCAATCCCTAGTCTAGTTCTACATAATCTCTAGCAGTTAATAGAAATATACCTTCCAAAGACTCAATCCCAGTTGCTTGTGCCAGTAAATCTTCATGTCTTGCAACAACCTGAAAATCAAAAACAAATGATTAGCTTTTGCTCTGTTAGATATTTTTCCTTGTAACCACAATGTAGAATGGAAGGTCTCGCTTAGAGTAGAAATGAGGCAAATACAAATACCAAAGAAAAAAACACAGGTTTTTAAGGTGTGTCTGAGATGAGTTATAAGCAGGAACACACATACATTTACAGTTCAACACAGAGCAAGAGGAGTTATAGCCTTTTCTTAGCACTGTCTTAGTCTGTTTGGACTACAAACACAAAATACCTTAGACTGGGTAATTTACAAACAGAAGAAATTTTTATTGCTCACAGTTCTAGGGGTTGGGAAGTCCAACAACAAGGCACTGGCAAATTCAGCATCTGGTGAGAACTCATTCCTCATAGATGGTACCTTGTATCTATCTTCACATGGTGGAAGGGGCAAACAAGCTTCCTCGGGCCTCTCTTAGAAGGGCACTAATCACCTCCCAGAGCCCCCAGCTCTTAATACTATCATATTGGAGATTAAGTTTCAACATATGAATGTTAGGGAAACACAAACATTCAGGTAAGCCCCTTGCTATCTTAATGAGATGCACAAGTGGAGTTGTGCCAAAAAATGTAAAAAACCAGCTCACTGTTGTCACACCATTACTATGTTTTCCCTTTAAAGAATATTTTCAAACATCAGGTTCTCTTTGTTCTTGAATTTGATTCAGCACCACCAAGGCCACATCCTATTCTGGAAAGATACAGCACTCAGTGCTCACCTATACCTGAACATCTCTCTGCTTCCAGTTTTCCAGTGCCACACACCCACAGCAAATCCTTTTCCCTATAGATGTTTGATACTTTTATGAAAATTAGGGCACTGCAGATGGCCAGAACAAAAAAACCAAGAAGGTTACAAGTTAAAGGCCACATGCAAGAGATTCCCAGAAACATCAAGAAATCATGCAAATCTTTAGAATAATGCAGGAATCCTTATTATTGTGTGCCTTTTATTCCAATGAATACGAAGTTTCATGTCTAGTTTGCTGACTGAAGTTCTTAATCACCAAAGATTAATTCACTGGAACCCCTAAATCCTCCACTTTGTCCTGTTTCAGATATCACTGTCATTCTGTCAAGTATCCTTCTCTCATATCTACTCAAAGTATTACTCTTGGTCATCTCAGTCTGTTACTTGTAAGGTTCCCAGAAGATGTCCAAATTTTTCCCAGTCTACGGATACGGTCCTTAATATGTCCATCTTAACAAGACAAACTTTCTTAAAATTATCTATTCTCTTTTATCACTAGTAATACTTTGGTAAGGTTAAAAAGCCTGAAACTGTAGCTTCACAGACTCCCTTGCAACCAATTAAATGATTTTTCCAAAAGTTGTGGAAGACAAGAGAGAGGAAAGCTAGGCCAGGCACAGTGGCTCACATCTGTAATCCCAGCACTTTGTGAGGCCGAGGTGGGTGACTCATTTGAGGTCAGGAGTTCGAGACCAGCCTGGCCAACATGGTGAAATCCTGTCTCTACTAAAAATACAAAAAAAATTAGCCACGTGTGGTGGTGCACGCGTGTAGTCCCAGCTACTCATGAGGCTGAGGCACAAGAATCACTTGAACCCGGGAGACAGAGGTTGCAGTGAGCCGAGATTGCACCACTGTACTCCAGCCTGGATGACAGAGCAAGACTCTGTCTCAAAAAAAAAAAAAAAAAAAGAGAAAGAGAGGAAAGCTTACTGTTTCAGCTAGTAATAAAGGTTCTGAGACCTGAGAATTTAGACACAGTTAAGAGAACCACATTGACCACTCCAGTAGTCATCCGGTATCTAGAAGCAGAATTTTAGCACTGACATGGAAGGTAAGAACAGGTACTTCCAGGCCTCTATATAGCATCTGTGGTAGTTCCTTCAACTCAGTCCACTAGCTATTCACCCAACAATTTTATAAGTATCCAAACTCTCTGTATGAAGTATCTTTCTTAGAGAGATTTCTAGTTCCTGCACTAAACCCTAAGAGTAAATCTTTTACAGTTTTAGACATCTCACTGATATAGACTACAGGGACTCCCAGACTTCCTCTACTTCACATCCTAGGCTACTATAACTTCTCTCTCTCTCTCTCTCTCTCTTTTGAGATGGAGTCTTGCTGTTGTTGCCCAGGCTTGAGTGCAATGGCATGATCTCGGCTCACTGCAAGCTCCACTTGCCAGGTTGAAGTGATTCTCCTGCCTCAGCCTCCCAAGTAGCTGGGATTACAGGCACCCGCCACCACGCCCAGTTAATTTTTGTATTTTTAGTAGAGATGGGATAGTGCCTGTTGGCCAGGCTGGTCTGGAACTCCTGACCTCGTGATCCTCCCACCTTGGCCTCCCAAAGTGCTGGGGTTACAGGCACGAGCCACTGTGCCTGGCCTAAACGTGTTTTCTAAATATCTGTCAATAAAGATTGAAATCAAATTATATATAATCAGACTTTTAGAGTTAAAATGACCTTAGAAGTCATCCCAGTCCTATCTAAGCCACTCAAAGAAACTAAGACACAAAAAAGATCAAGTGGATATGTCTCAGGTTATACCAAATCTATGTTTCCTGGTAAACGATTGATGTTTCATACATACGTTCATTCATTTAAATACGTATTAAATACCTACTCCATCAAAGGCAACACTAGAAATTATACCATAAAATCGCCCTATAAAAATCACACAATTTTAGGAGAGGAAGGAATCTTCAAAGTTATCTACTACAGTCTCCTCTTCCTCTTGCTTATTCCAACCCATCTGATAGATTAAAAAACAAACAAAAAAAGCTAGACTCAAAGACATTAAGTGAGATTAAAGTCAGTTAACAGCATAGCTAAAAGTAGGACCCGTCTCCTAACTTCTCATATTGTATCCTACTCAGAATAACATTTATCAACTTTCTGTAATTTCAGCAAATGCTACATTTTGTGCTTATAAAGTATGAATTGCCAATGTAACATCCCAATTTTTCTTATTCATATTGTTTTACTTCCAAAATTCCATTTTCTATTATCTTTATCGAACACATCCTATTTTTTGCCCATTAAATTAGTTGCACAGCAGTTAAGGTGGTGAACAGGAAGTATGAATGAAAGGCTTTGGTGAGGTGGTATATTAGTTTTTTGACAAACAAAAAGTGGTTTACAGAAAATTTCAAAAATTTACTTTGAAAAATAAGTCACACTGGTAAGTATGCACTTCTTCATGTAAATATGCATTTGTATTTAATAAGATTACAAAAATGCTAAATTATCACTTTAGGCTGAAAAATCCGTAGGGACCCTGAAAATCAGAATTACCTGTAAGTGTAGTTCTTTGTCCAACTGACTGATTCCTTGGGCAAGTTTTGCTAGTTGTTCAGCAATTACAGCTTGATGAATAGATTGAGAAGTATAAGTCTTTACATCAAAGTCTTCGTTTAAAAAGTCACTATAACACTCTGAATTGGGGAAAAAATAAGGAAAAGTCCTTAATTACCCTGTACTAAACCAGTTATTAAACTACAGAACAATTATAATCATAATTAACATATTTTGATCCCATACTCTGAGCTACTCCACTACACTGCTTAATGCTTACTTTTATCATGACCCAAAAAGAAGTATAACATTGAGAAAGAGATTAAAAACATAACTACTGGCCAGGCGCAGTGGCTCATGCCTGTAATCCCAGCACTTTGGGAGGCTAGGGCGGGTGGATCACCTGAGGTCAGGTGTTCAAGACCAGCCTGTCCAACATGGTGAAACCCCGTCTCTACAAAAATACAAAACTTAGCTGGGCATGATGGCGGGTGCCTGTAATCCCAGCTACTCGGCAGGCTGAAGCAGAAGAATAGCTTGAACTTGGGAGACAGAGGTTGCAGTGAGCCAAGACCGTGCCATTGCACTCCAGCCTGGGTGACAGATCAAGACTCCATCTCAAAAAAAACCAAAAAACAAAAAAAAATAACTACTAGCTATAACTATTAGTGCAAGACAACAAGATCATTGCCAGTGAAAAGACAACAGGAAAATTGGCTATATATATAAAATATTTATGGCCTCAGATATCTCTAGATCAATACACAAATACTGTTATAGCAAAGTGAATCTGGAATTTTAGTTACAATAGGAAATATAAATTTATAGGTGTTACTGAAATTTAGGATTTACGGGTGAAATATGTTAATGGAAAGAAAAGCTGTTTAAAATAGGCCCCTAATAGACAGAAAACAGAAGTAATTCTAGATGTTAAAAAGATATCCCTCAATGCAGAAATCCACAAATCTATGGATGAAAGAAAAATTAAGAGAATTGAAAGTTAAAAATAGATACCCAGAAGGGAGCTCATGGTAACCATGTACCAAATCTCCTAATGATACAGTAGATACAATTAAAGCTGCCTTCAGAGAGATGATGAAACAAGCAAAATAGAGTACTTATAAGAAAACCTAAATTGTTTACATCCGCTATAATGTATGCTCCAAGAGGAAAAGAAGGTCTTTGTTTTGTTTGCTAACTCATCTTCAGTGTTTGAACAATACCAGACACATGGCAGGTTCCATGAATTAACAAATCTATACATCAGATGATAGTATCATTCTGGTAACAACAACAGAAAGTAAAGTCTCATACTCTTGATTACTCTTAAAATGTAGTGGAATGAAAGAAGGAAACTGCTACTTTGGCTACTTTTAAGTCTGAGAACCACATTTCCTTCTAATTTGCCAAGTGCTTCTCAGAACTAAGAATCCTATCAGCCAGACAAATGAAAAAAGCCATTCCAAGCAAAGGGAAGGCTCAGCAGTGGCAAATGCCATGGCATATCTTGAGAAATAAGGGGAATACTGATTTCAGTGTGTCTAGATCGCAGCACGTGTATATTGGGCAGAAATGGTAAAGAATGACAGATATGGTTCCAAAGGTTGGAGGGCAGTTTGAAAAGAGGTTTGTAAGACATTCAAAATGTTTAACCACATCTCGTTTAACCCAAGAAACTGCACTATCAGCTTTATGTCCCAAAACAATAATCCTGGCAGCTGTATAGAGGATGATGGAAAAAGGATTAGTCACAGAGCAATGTATTGAAGTTGCCTCTTTCGGCTCTTGAGCACTGACTGTTACATTTTCAGGAATTCTGTGAGCCAGCTGACCTTTCACACAGATATCTTAAAATCTACAATGGTGAGAGTATTTACACCACAGCAATCAGCAAACACTACAAAATCAGGGCTTTTTCTATTTTCCTACAAAGCCAATTTACCAATACACCCAAGAAATACAACCACAGAGGCCAGTAAAGTACTATGTTAACAGCCTAAGTGACATAATGAAGGCCTGAATAAGACCTGAACAAGTGGCACTAAGAAAGTCAAAGTGACAAATTTGACAAATATTCACACTGCATAGGATGTAGGACTTACTGACAAGCTGAAAACGGGTGATTAGGTAAAACAAACAAGGATGATTCCCAAATTTCTTGGTTAAGTAACTGATATAGGAAATTTAGTTTTACACTAAGTTAGACCACTAGACACTGAACACACAAAGATGAACATAAACCTCTGCCTCCAAAGAATTCGTAATTTACAAGGGGAACAAGCACACATTTACCTAACAACACAGTAAACACAGATACAGAGACTACCAGGGGAAAAGATTAGGAGAGAATAGAAAAAGTGATTCCATTTCATTTTTTCATATGTAAAACTTGTACTATTTGTTCATATGTAGGTTTTCATGTGTATTATAGAACTGGCACTACTTGTTTACTATCAAAATAGAAATGTCCATACAGGTTATGGAATGGCATATCATAATAAAATTAAGATAGAAATGTCCAGTAGGCAGTTAAAAATACAGTTTTATAATTCAGAAGATAGGTAAAGATCATACTGAAACCACAGAAAAGACCAGACAATTTAGGAAAAAGTTTTAGAATGCACAGAAAGGCAGGAAAATGAGGAAGATAGGAAAGTTGGGGGTGGAGAGAGAAAATGAAAGCAATCAAAGAAACTAAAGAGTGCTCAGGGAGAAAGAAAGAGAAACAAAAAAGAATGGCAAAAGCCAAAAGAAGGGATAAAGAAAGTTAGTAGTAGTAGTATCACAGAGCTTACAAAGATCAAACACAACAAGATGTGGCATCTGAGGGCTTACAGCCTTTAAAGAGATGAATTATATAATGCTTCTCTTTTATAGTTTCCTCATTTCCATAGGAGGCATATTGGAAACACCTCACCAATTTTCATACTATGCATCTGTGCTCACCAAGCCTATCAATTCGATACTGTCATTAGCCAAATCCCTGATACAGTGAATCAAAATTTCTGCTGGAAATGCTTACTTCCTCAGGAATGTTGGGGGTGGGAGGGGCAACAGAGACCGCTTAATTCAGAACAAACTGAACTGACAAATTACAAGTTAAAGGAAAGGACCAAAAAAGTGTCCATTTGTTGTATGTGCAAGAAAGTCATTGGAAACCTTGCAAAGTTATTTCAATGGCATAGATTGAGGGTGATTGAGTCCCTAGGAAACAGGAAGAAAAAATCCAGAGCAAAGTAGGAGGGACTATCCTTAGAAAGGAGCAGAGACTCGGCTGGGCATGGTGGCTCACTCCTGTAATCCCAGCACCTCGGGAGGCCAAGGCGGGCAGATCACGAGATCAGGAGATCGAGACCATCCTGACTAATACGGTGGAACCCCGTCTCTACTAAAAAATACAAAAAATTAGCTGGGCATGGTGGCGGGCGCCTGTAACACAGCGATTCGGGAGGCTGAGGCAGGAGAATGGCGCGAACCCAGGAGGCGGAGCTTACAGTGAGCCGAGATTGCTCCACGGCGCTCTAGCCTGGGCTCTAGCCTGGGCGACAAAGCCAGATTCCGTCTCAAAAAAAAAAAAAAAAAAAAAAAAAAGGAAGAAAGAAAGACTCCACTTCTGTTGCAATTGAAAAGGCAAGGGGAAAAAGGTGCAACGGATGGTTATAGGTTGAAGTTAAATTTATAGCTTTGATGGGCAAGAAATGGAGAAAGTTCACATCTGATGGCTCCTTTTTTTCTCCCCAGGGAAGCTGAAAGTCATTTGTTAAGCTTGAAGGAAAAGGTTTGAAAAGGATAAAGAAGATTTAAATAATCACTGTGGAGAACGACAGGGAACCAGGGAGGAAAATACAGAAGGCAGAACTGAAGACTATTTACCGTCCAAGAACTGATTACAATTCCTGAAATACATCCTACTGAAACATATATCCAGTGTTTGGACTGTATTGTCCCTTCCACTGTTCACCTGGGGAAGTCCTATCTACAGTTTAAAACGTCTCCACCTAGAAAGCCTTTTCTGACATTTCCTAACCAGTTCCCAATCCCCAGTTATAATTCTCCTCTATGTAATGTTCTACTTTATACACAATCCAATTGCTAACTTACATCACTGTATTACAGCACCTACCTTTATAGCTCTACAAGATTATTTCCTCTACTAGATGGTGAACTACTTGAGGGCAAGAATTGCACATATATCAGGGGCAATTGCAAATATATCAGGGTCTGTGCCTTGTATCTTAATTTACATTCAGTTTAACCAAGTTTTAGACAGAGACCCTGACCTAGTTTCCAACACAAAATAGTTCAGAAAACATCATTGCTTTTGACAAAAGTACATACATTATCATGAGAAAGCATGTAATTCAGGATGACAATAAAATATTCAACAGTCAGAGAAAATAACAATTTAGAACTTTATTTCATTTATTACCCACTTTGGTCTTCAAATGTGTTCATATGCTTCTAACTGCGACGATCACTTTTAAAAACATTCTGCACCTACTGTATGCAAGATACTGCTATTCACATTGTGGGATATTAAAAAAAAGTTCACCATACAGAAGAGATTTTTAAAAAGTATACAAATGATTTTAGTACAAGGTAGAATGTGATGGCCACTAGAGAAAAAATTAAAAACACGTGAGAAAGGCTTTATTTTTATGCTTATAAATTTGAACTTTATTCTGAAGGATAAGAGATTCGGGACATGGTAACTGGATTGACTGAATATGCTTTTCAAGTATATCTAACTTTTCTTATTTTGGGCAACTTCTCTCCAAACTGACTAGCAATAAATCTGACTGCTAGATTCCGTACAAATGGTTAATCTCAACCTGAACGAATGCCTCAAACCTTCCCCCACGTCTCACTGTGGATAACTGCCTCATAAAGGAGGGGGGAAAAAAAAACCGGCTGCGAGGGGGTGACCTGTATAGTCCATTTGTTAAAGGAGCAGGCGTTTCCAGTTCTACTTTAAAACAAGGCCCTACTTCCTCATGCTTCTGCCGTCTGTTCTAGATCTTACACTTTTGAAGAGCTCGAACGCTACACCCGTTCAAGAACTGCGGCAGCAGCCTGTGGCTGCCAACGCGGGCCACAGGGTTTGGTCTCCCTAAACTTCAGGGAAGCTGGAGGCATGGGGGGGGGGTCGAGTTGAAATGAGGAGCAAACAGAAACCAGGTGTCCCCAAGACACCAGAAAAGAGGGAGCCAGTCCCAGAGGAAACAGGTTGCCTAAAACAGTACCCAAGCCAGAGGGCCAGGCGGAGGGGAGTGGTCACGTTCAGACTGGAAAACTTTCTGCAAAGCAACGGGTTGGGTACACCTCGCTGTCCAGGTGCGGAGCAGCGCAGACCCCTAAACCCACGACCTGGTCAGACCCCGTCTCCTTACCGTCCTGCAGAAGTTCCCGGACTGTCGCTGCAGCCGCTCCAGAACCTCGAGCCCCGAGGCCAGCCACAACGACGCTGCCGTCGCCACCTTCCATGTTGGCAGGTGCCGGGTTGATGTCGTCAACTGCAGAACGGCCCCGCCCAGGTGGTGACGCAGAATCTCGGCGCCGCCCGCCCAACCAGCCCATGGCTCCAGGCAGGCCTGGCGAACTGACTTACCCGGCGGCTGGGCTAAGCCTGGCTAGGAGCCGCGTGGTTACTCAAGCAGTGGGCGCTCGGGGTCCGAGTGCTCTGCGCCCAGCGCACCGAGGGAGCCAAGGCCATCCGGCCGGCGCTTTCCTCTGTCTTTCGCAGCAGCTCTGGGTCGCGCCTCCTGGGCTGGCGTCGTGCCCGGGCCAAGGAGAAGGTGGGCACCGGAACGTGGCCGCAGCGCCTATCTGTGAAGCAAGTATTAAACCTCAGAACAGGGGCCGTGCGGCGTAAGGCAGGAGAGCAGAGCGGAGGTTTCAGGGAGCTTCGTTTGCCCTCCACACTAACAAGAGTCAGGCGTTAGTTGCTACACAGCTGTATCTGTCCCACTCCTTGACTGGCACTCCTGGGGTAATAAAAGCCCGCAGGAAATGCTTGGGAAGAAAAATTGTTGGGGATGAAGAGTGAAGAGAATTAGGGAGACTCGATGAAGAAGGAAGACTGAACCATAAAAGGACAAATAAAACTCACTGTCTCTACCCTCCTTCCTTCCACGAGACCTTTGACCTTTTGCCTTTTCTACCTCTTCCTCACTTTCAGCTACATGCCAGACTTTTTCTTAATTACAAACTGATAGATTGTCTATATCTCAACTAACGGTATTGAGGCTGTAAGAGCATCAGGTTGGTTCCCATTGTATCTTCTCAGCTAATACGTTCGCATTTTTTACCTAGATTTTTTTCTTCTAAGATAAATACTGATAAATTAACAGGGTCAATCAACCACAAGTATGCAAGAAAGTCTTAAACTTCTTCGCAAAAAGAAACTGTAATATGACTTTTTCATTTTGTACAGTAGGTATGTATCCAGGAAACCAATTTTGTCCAGTTCCAGAGCTACGTGGTTTTCTACATTCTGTTTCAAAAAGGTGCTACTGCTTATCCTGTGCTTATCGCTGTTCTAAGTATTTTATAAATCTAAATGCATTTCATACTCATAACACCTCAGGTAAGCAAGTCTTATGCTACACTGCATTATGCTCTCTTTGTCTCAGAGGATTTTCCCTGCTATGTAAGATCTTAGTCATGATGGGAATAGGAGTGATTCATTCATTACTTGTGAATTAGGAATTATTTTTCCTTCCTTGACTTTATTCCCCCCAGTGGAAGATTTTAGAAGAGTGAATAATGTTCATTCATAGAGTGAAAGTTTTGACCCCCCTACTCTGCATGCTGTCATGAGTTTACAAACATAAGACTCAATCGATATCCTAAAAGGAGCTAATAGGTAAGGCAGGAACCCATTTAAACAAACAATTGTACCAGGTGCTTTGGAATCTTTGGATTTACTTATTCCAGTAATTCCAAGCTTAGCTGCACATTGAAATCACCTGAAGAGCTTTAATAAAAACACTGATGCCTGCATCCTGAGCCCAGACATTTGGATTTAATTGGTCTAGAGTATGGCTTGGGCATCCCAGTTCTTAAAAGCTCCCCAGTTCATTGTAGTATACAACTAAAGTTGAAAGCTACCGATTGTTTTATTTTGTTTTGTTTTGTTGAGTTGGGGTCTAGCTGTGTCACCCAGGCTGGAGTGCAGTGGCAGGATCATGGCTCACTGCAGCCTCAACCTTCTGGGCTCAAGGGATCCTCCTGCCTAAGCTTCTAGAGTAGCTGAGACCACAGGTGCTTGCTGCCACGCCCAGCTAATTTTTATAATTTTTTTTAGAGATGGGAGTCTCACTACATTGCCCAAGCTGGTCTGGAACTCCTGCCTTGGCCTCCCAAAATGCTGAGTTTACAGGTGTGAGCCCAGCCCCCTGAAAGCTACTGATTATTCTTTAAGCAAATAAATATTGAGGCCTTCTGTATGCCATTTACTATGACTGCAGGAGTGGATAAAAATGAAATAATTCTTGCTAAAATCACTAATGACCTTGTTGCCATTGCACCCTTTATTTTTGCCTTACTTTGATGTTTAAGATACCTATCCCCTCCTTCCTTCATAATGGTCTCTCTTGGTTTCTGAGTATCACTCTTTAGGTTTATTCCTCCCAGCTCCAAAGTTCATCTTCAGTCTTTTTTGCTCTCCCCTTTTCCTCTGTTACTTAAATATTGGTGCTTCCAGCAGTTTCTTGCAAGACCCTGACATCCTTAAGTACTTTGGCTATTTTTAATTTCAACTCTTTGCCTAGAGGTTAAAGACTCTAAAGTTTGAGCAATTAGACCGTTCTAAAGTTGGCCCATATCCGATTCTTTTTTTTTTTATTTTTTTCTGTTTCATTTTTCCTTCATACATATCTGTTTCTAAATTACTAAGGCCAAAAACTGGAATATGAAAAGTAACCAACACTGTGAAATGGTAGGATTTTAAGTATAGCAAATATAAAACATTTATAAACTCCATAATTTCATCACTTGTACCTGTACCTCTTGGGGTATAAAAGTGATTTAGAATGCAATTGTAGAATTATAATTGAAATTTTCACTAGATAATATCACATTAAAATTTTTAAAAATAATTAACGTTTGTTTATCTTCTGATTCACAGACAACAGGATTCAAGAATTACAATAAAAGCACCAGGATATCTTTTGAAACACTGACTACTTAGTGTTGCTCTATTAATGCCATTTAACTTTCCTGAATAAAACAAGATATTTCCAAATGCTAGTCAAGTATTATATATAAAATAAATCAAATTTCTTGGCTTACCAATCCCAACAAAGTAGCATGTAAGAAATGTTTAAATAACCTGAAAACTTACAACATGGTAAACTAGGGAAAAAATATCGTTTTCTACATCTTGTTTTCGCACAACTATCTTGGGTAGTTTTCCACATCTATTTATCTTACAAATAGAGGCAGCATTCTATAGTATCATATTGGATACTGTGAAAAGAAGCTATTAATAAAAAAATTTCCGAGCCCACAAGCCTGATAAAAAATACACATTGTTGGCAGTTGAAATTGTTAGAATGGAATTAATATAGTGAAAGCATATTTTCTCTATACAAGCTTACTGTCTTTTTCAGATTTGAAACAAGTCTGTATTAATGAAGAGTGACTGCATGCAAACCACAATATGTCAAGAAAGAAAAAAAGATCCCATAGAAATGTTTCATTCTGGACAGCTGGTAAAAGTCTGTGCCCCAATGGTTCGATATTCAAAGTAAGTGTTGCTAAATGGTTAATGAACTAAGATGAAATTTCCCTTTTGTGCTCTGACTTTTTAAAAGTACTGTAAGACCACAACCATATGGGAACTTCAAACTCCTAGCTTTGGAATCATGATTTAGAATTGAGTCATGATGCTACTACTTGCCGAGTATATATGTGATCCTGAGTAAACAACCTCTCTGAGCTGCACTTTTTATATCTATAAAAATGGTGGTGGTTGTAACTCCTACCTATAAGTATATAGTGTATACTAAGTAGATATAAGTATTGATATGTAGATTTTTATGTGAACTTAAGTCTTGGGACAAATAGTGCAATTACTGGGTCCTGAGGTAGTGGTGTGTTCAGTTTTCGAAGAAATATTTCTTCGTATCTTTTGCTCATCTTCTAATTGGATTGTTTGCTCTTTTACTATTGAGTTTTTTTTTTTAAAAGTTTGTTATAAAATATACATAACATAAAATTTACCTCTCAATCATTTTTAAGAATACAGTTCAGTAGTGTTAATTACATTCACATTGTTGTGCATCTGATCTCTAAAACTCTTTTCATCTTAGAAGATGGAAATTCTATACACATTAAACTATAACTCCCCATTCCACTGTTCCCTACAGCAGCCCCTGGCAACCATTATTCTACTTTCTCCCTCTATGAATTTCACTACTCTAGGTACCTCATATAAGTCTTATATGTATTTGTTCAAAACTGGATTTATTTTGCTAATATTTTATGCAGCATAACATCCTCAAGGTTCATTCATGTTGTAGCATATATCAGACTATTGTTCCTTTTAAGGCTGAATAATATTCCATTTTATGTATATTTTGTTTATCCATTCATCTGTTGATATCCATTCATATATTGATAGAACACAAGATAACTTCCACCTTTTGGCTATTGCAAACAAAACTTTCATGAACTATGGGTGTACAAATACCCATATACAAGTACCCATGGTTCATAACAGGTCTCTGAAACTCTGCTTTCAATTCTTTTTTGACTGTGTACCCAGAAGTAGAATTGCTGGATCATATGGTGATTCTATGTTTAATTTTTTGAGCAGCTACTATACTGCTTTCCATAGCAGCTGCACCATGTTACCTTACCAGCAGCAGTGAACAAGAGTTTTAATTTCTCTACATCCTCATCAACACTTGTTATATTCTGGGAGTTTTGTTTTTTTTATTGTTATAACCATCCTAATGGGTATGAAGTGGTATCTCATTGCAGTTTTAATTTGCATTTCCCTAATGATTAATGATGCTGAATATCTTTTTGTGTGTTTATTGGCCATTTGTATGTTGTCTTTGTATAAGTATCTATTCAAGTGCTTTTATCCATATGTTTTCTTGTTTTCTATTGAGTGCTGAGAGTTATTTATATACTCTAGATATATATTCTGCTTTGTCAGATATGTGATTTGCACATATTTTCTCCCTGTATATGGCTTGTCTTTTCATGCTCTTAACAGGATCTTTTGCGGAACAAAAATTTCATTTTAATGAAGTCTAACTTATCAATTTTTCCTTTTGTAAATTGTGCTTTTGATGTCAAGTGTAAGAAACCTTTATGTAGCTCCAGATCCTGAATATTTTCTCCTCAGTTTTTTTCCCTAAAAGTTTTATAGTTTTAGGTTTTGCATTTAAGTCCATGATCAATTTTGCATTAACTTTTACGTAAGTGTGAGGCTTAGGTTAGGTTGCCTATGGGTGTCCAATTACTCCAGCACCATTTTTGAAAGGCTGTGGGCCAGGCACGGTGGCTCACGCCATCAAATCCTTATCCCAGCACTTTGGGAGGCCGAGGTGGGCAGATCATTTGAGGTCAGGAGTTCTAGACCAGCCTGTCCAACATGGTGAAAGCCCATCTCTACTAAATACAAAAATTAGTCAGCATGGTGGTGCATGCCAATAGTCCCAGCTGCTGGGAGGCTGAAACAGGAAAATCGCTTGAGCCTGGGAGGTGAAGGTTGCAGTGAGTCGAGATCACGCCATTGCACTCCAGCCTGGGCAACAAGAGTAAAACTCCATCTCAAAAAAAATAATAAAAAAAAGAAAGGCTATCTCTCCTCCATTTAATTATTTGCTTCTTTATGAGAAATCAGCATTTTCTATTTTGTTCCATTGATCTTGTATCTTTTTCCCTGCCAATACCACAGTTTTACTATATAGCTCTATAATATGTCTTGAAATCAGGTAGACTGGTTCTTCCCAATTTATTTACTTTTTCAAAATTGTTTTAGCTATTCTAGTTCCCTTGCTTTACAAATAAATTTTAGGGTCATGGTTCGTTCGCTAAACTGCATCGTCGCTGTGTCCCAAAACATGGGCATCGGCAAGAACGGGGACCTGCCCTGGCCGCCGCTCAGGAATGAATTCAGATATTTCCAGAGAATGACCACAACCTCTTCAGTAGAAGGTAAACAGAATCTGGTGATTATGGGTAAGAAGACTTGGTTCTCCATTCCTGAGAAGAATCGACCTTTAAAGGGTAGAATTAATTTAGTTCTCAGCAGAGAACTCAAGGAACCTCCAGAAGGAGCTCATTTTCTTGCCAGAAGTCTGGATGATGCCTTAAAACTTACTGAACAACCAGAATTAGCAAATAAAGTAGACATGATTTGGATAGTTGGTGGCAGTTCTGTTTATAAGGAAGCCATGAATCACCCAGGCCATCTTAAACTATTTGTGACAAGGATCATGCAAGACTTTGAAAGTGACACCTTTCTTCCAGAAATTGATTTGGAGAAATATAAACTTCTGCCAGAATACCCAGGTGTTCTCTCTGATGTCCAAGAGGAGAAAGGCATTAAGTACAAATTTGAAGTATATGAGAAGAATGATTAATATGAAGGTGTTTTCTGGTTTAAGTTGTTCCCCCTCCCTCTAAAAAAAGTATGTATTTTTACATTAGAAAAAAAGTATTTTGTTGACTTTAGATCTATAATTATTTCTAAGCCACTTGTTTTTATTCCTCACTACTCTTGACTCTATCAGATACCATTTATGAAACATTCTTGCTATAAATAAGTGCTTCTCCAAAACCCTGACTGACTCCCCAGCACCTGCTACAGTGAGCTGCCTTTCCACACCCATCACATGTGACACTCTTGCCAGTCCTTGACATTGTCGGGCTTTTCAAATGTTGGTAGTATTTATTAAAGATGAAGATCCACATACCCTTCAACTGAGCAGTTTCACTAGTGGAAATACCAAAAGCTTCCTATGTGTATATCCAGAGGTTTGTAGATAAATGTTGCAGCCTTGTTTGTAACAGTGAAAAATTGAAAACAACCTGGAAGTCCAGTGATGGGAAAATGAGTATGTTTCTGTCTTAGACTGGGGAACCCAAAGTAGATTCCAAGACTGAAATTTCAGTGAAAGCAGTTTATTTGCTAGGTCATACCAGAAACCATCAGTTGAGGTATGGAAAAATTGAACTGAGAAGGTAAGAAAACCAGTTTAAAGTCAGCGAGCAGGTTCTCACTGGTAATAAGCTCCATACTGCTGAGATACAGGGAAATGGAAGGGAAAAACTGGAGTATTGATTCCTCTCTCTCCTTGGTTGTCAGCTCTCTGTCCTGTGTGTGGGCGGAATGTACTCCAGCTGCTCTATAGTAAGTCCCAGGTGTTTGCAGTAAGAAGCTGCTGGCATGCACGGGAACAGCGAATGCCAAACACTTAAAGCAATTCATGTTTAAGTATGTAAGCGCTTAAACATGTTTTTTTTTTTTTTTTTTTTTTAGGCAGTTTCACTCTTATTACCCAGGCTGGAGTGCAGTGATGCAGTCTCAGCTTACTACAACCTCCGCCTTCCCAAATTCAAGCAATTCTCCTGCCTCAGGCTCCCAAGTAGCTAGGACTAAGTGCACGCCACCATGCCTGGATAAATTTTTGTATTTTGTATTTTTAGTACAGACGAGATTTCACCATGTTGGTAAGGCTGGTCTCAGGTGATTCGCCCGCCTCGGCTTCCCAAAGTGCTGGGATTACGGGCATGAGCCACCACACCTGGCACATCTTCATTATTTTTATGTAGTAAAAAGAATAAAACCACACATGGTTTATTTGAAATATTCTATAATTTAAAAAAAATACAGAAGCAGGAAAACCAATTCTAAGTTCAAGTGAGGGATGATGGTTGCTTGAACCAAAGGGTTGCATGTAGTAAGAAATTGTGATTTAAGATATATTTTAAAGTTGTAAGTAGCAGGATATTCTGATGGAGTTTGACTTTGGTTTTAGGCCCACTGAGTTTGAGATGCCTTTGAGAAATGAAGGAAGTAGAGAAAGAATAAAAGAAAAACTAGCTGGGCACAGTGGCTCACACCTGTAATCCTAGCACTTTGGGAGGCCGGGGCGGGTGGATCACTTGAGACCAGCTTGGGCAACATGGCAAAGCCCCATCTCTACAAAAAACACAAAAATTAGCTGGGCATTGTGGCGCACACCTGTATTCCCATCTACTCAGGGAGCTGAGATGGAAGGATCAATTGAGCCCATGAGTCTAAGGCTGCAGTGAGTCGTAATTGTGCCACTGCACTCCAGCCTGGGTGACAGAAGAGACCTTGTCTTGAAAAGGAATCTGAAAACAATGGAACCATGCCTTCAGAATTCTAGAAAGTTATTTTCAACTGATAAATCTATATTCACCCAAATAATCAAGGGTAAAGGTAAAATACATTTTTAGACAAGCAAAGACTCAGGGGTTACCTCCATGTACCCTTTTTTGAGAAGCTATTGGAGAAAATACTCCAGCAAAGTGAAGGAGTACACAAACCAGAGAATGACATAGATCCAGCAAATAGGATCCAACACAGGCAATATTCCAGCTATGGAGCTGGCTTAAAAAGAAACAGTAAAAATATTAGTAGGTTAGCTGGGTGGAATGGCCCATGCCTGTAGTCCCAGCTACTCAGGAGGCTCAGCAAGAGGATGGCTTGAGCCCAAGAGTTCCAGACCAGCCTGGCTACCTTAGTGAGATCCCTTCTCTTAAAAATAATAAGTTGTTGCCAAATTTGGGGCATTTGGAAAGTTCATTGAAAATAAAGCAAAAGTAAAAAAATAAGGGGGAAGGGTTGGCTAGGCAATCATTAATTCTAGGGCAGAAAGAAGTACAGGATAGGAAGAGCATAATACGCTGTTTTTCTCAGCAAGGAACAATACATACACAGTCATAATGATGTGGTGACTGCTTAGCCCCTAAATATGGTAACCACTTTGGGACAATATGGGAGGAAGTGAAGATAGTGATGGTGTAAGAGCTAAATCCTCACCTGTCATATCCAGAAGTCACTATATAATGTATAAAATAATCAAGAAATAACTAAGTAGTTATGTGAGGGAAAAAACAGAAGACATTGCTGGAAGAGTTAAAAGTCATTGATCTGGAGAATTAGGAGGGATGGGGCAGGGGACTGTTACAATGCATTATAAACTGAAGAAGCTTTTTAAAATTTTACGTATTAATATATGCATTCACTTGAAAAACTAAAAAATAACAATTTGGAAAAATCCATGAAGGTAACTAACAGAAGGAAAAACTAAGAGAATGAAAAGTGTTTGCCTCTGGGAAGAACAACTGGCAGGACTGTTGTTTTCATTGTAAGACTTGTGGAGCCATTTAATTGTACTTAACCATTTTCATCTATTTCTTGAATAAGAACAATTCTATCTTAATAAAGAGTTACACTTGTTAAAAAATAAAATAAAATAAAATAAATTTTAGAATGACCTTGTCTATCTCTGCAAAAAACCTTGCTGGAATTTTCATAAGAACTGTGTGAAACCTATACCTCAACTTGGGAAGAATTGACTTTCTTACTGTGTTGAGTCTCCCAATCCATGAACACAATATGTCTTTCCATTGATTGAGATTTTCTTTGATTTCTATCATCAGTTTTGTGTAGTTTTCAGGTTACAAGTTCTGTACATGTTTTATAAGACACCTAGGTTTGTTTTGAGCATGTTTGTAAATAGAATTTTTAATTTTTGGTGTTCACATGTTTATTGCTAGCACATAGAAATAGATTTTTATATGTTGATCTTATATCCTGAAAACTTGTTAAACTCACTTGTTGGTTCTAGTTTTTTTGTAAATTCCTTCAGAGTCTATATAGACAACCATGTCATCTGCAAATAAGGACAGTTGGATTTCTTCCTTTTGATCATGTACCTTTTGTTCTTTATCATGCCTTATTGCACTAAAAGTTTCAGTGCTGTGTTGAATAAGGGTGATAAGAGCAGACTTCCTTACCTTGTTCCTGTCTAAGGCAAAAGTGTTCTGTAGGAATTTTATGGATGCACTTTATCAAACTGAGGAAGGTTCCCTCTACTTCTGGTTTTCTGAGAGTTAGCTTTTTTTTTTTAGTAGGTATGGGTATTTTGTCAAATGCCTTTTCTGCATCTACATGATCACGTGCTTTTTATTATTTAGCCTGTTAATATGATGGATTAGATTAATTGATTTTGACTATTGAACATTCTGTTTTAACCGGCTTTTTCTGACAACACTCCAGCAAGGAATGATTAGGGGAGTGGTGCCACGTCACTACTATCTGATAGAAGTCCAAGTTCTTCACTTGGCCTCCTTCGACATCTGGTAGGTGAGGAGCTCCTCATTACTGCTGGACATGAGAGTTACAGTTCCCCATGGTGAGGGTAGCCTCATATATGCTGGGCAATAATGAAAGTCCTGGCTCTCCACTATGCCTCCTCTGATACCACACCAAGCAGTGAGGAAGAGGAGTGCTTCATTACTGCTGGCAGGCATGGAAGTCCAGGCTCCCCTTGTGGCCTCCACTGATACCACTGGGCTGGGAGTGACCTCACTGGCCACCAGAGATGAAAGTTTCAAATCCTTACCTGGCCTTCTCGGACATCATCTCAGTAGAATGTTGGAGCACCTTGTTAACAGCCTTTGGAGGGTAGAAGTCTAGGATTCCCACTTGGCCTTTGCTAATGGAGATAAAGCCATAGCTTTTTCTACAGTATTTGGCTGGAGTAGAACTGTCTAAGAGATTTCTGTCTTACTAGGTCAGACAGAACATTTTCCTGGTCCCTTGGTTAGAGAAGGCTTTTGTTGGGGCTGGTTTTGTCTGCATCCATTGTTGTTTCCAGTTGGCCAGCTTCTTGAAGTCTAGGATATTTGAGACAAAAATAAAATCCAGGGAACTCACCACCCTGTCATCCCTCAGGTCCTGAGGTCACTAGCCTGTCTGGCCATCTTTTCTTCACCTTTCAAAATTTTCTTGTGTTTGTTTTGTATGTAATATCCAGGGTTTTTAGTAATACTTAGCAGGAATAATAGGGAAAAGTATCCTCCATCTCCCCGTAGGTAGAACTTTCTCTGAAAAATATTTAACAATGCACTAAAATATGTTTGTGGTATTTCTAAATGCATAATTAAGGTTTTATATGCTCACAGGTTGGCTTTTAGGACACTAGTAAGAAAATACAGCTGTGATCTGTGTTATACACCAATGATAGTTGCCGCTGATTTTGTCAAATCTATAAAAGCCAGAGACAGTGAATTTACCACAAACCAAGGTATGTGAAACCAAGTGTACTGACTTTGTAAAACTTTTTAAATTTATTTACAAACTCAACTATCTTGTCTAATCAGAAACAACACAATTTAGAGATTTTATATGAAAAAGTTTTAGTTCTTTAGTGTTTTTAATAAGTATTTTTTACCTGTTATTACTGAATGCCTTGTAAACTATCAGTGTATATACCAAAGCGTTAAGGCCACTTTGAAACCCTCTCCTCTCACTAGGGCTATTAGAGTAGATGCCTGTCACACTGCCTCTAGTCTTGTACCATTCCAAACTATCCTCCAAGTAACCTATTGAAAATGTAAATTTTCCTCTCATTGTTCACAAGGTGTGATCCCTAGACCAGCAGCATCAGTATTATCTGGAAACTTGTTAGAAAGGGAGATTTACAGGTATACTAAATCAGAAATTCTGGATATGTGGTCCAGCAATCTGTGTTTTAAAAAGCTTTCCAGGTAATTCTGAGCTTGTTAAAGGTTGAGAACTACTGGCTTAAAGACTAAAATTTCAGCACCTGAGGTTAATATACAGTTTTTCATAATCTGACCTCTAAATATATCTTCTGCAGCCTTATCTTCCTTCAGTTTCTCCCCATGCCCACTGACTTTATCCTTCAAAATTCCTGAGTCATTTTAAGTCCTTGAACATACCCTGTCTTCTCACACCAGACCCCTCTCTCTCTCTTGCAAACTGTAGTTTATGTTTCTTCATTCAGCTCTCAATATTTGTAGCCATGAATCTTTTTTTTTTTTTTTTTTTTTTTGATCATCCTCTACTCATGTCCTCCCTGCTAAGCACAGGCTCTTATGTTGCACTTAATTCTACTGCATTATGATTTTCTCTTTATATGCCTGTTTCTCCCATTAGGTTCGGCCACCTTGAGGGCTGTAGCTATAGAAATAGCTTGATTTGTATCCTTAGCATCTGGTACAGTGTTGGAAATATATTAGACCAATAAATGGTTGTTAAATTGAAATTCTGTAACTCTCTTGAGCTACAAAAGAGAAAGCACCTTACATCTCCATAAAGAATAAAGCAAATTCCCCTAAACCATCATAATCCTATAAATCAGTGGATTGCCATAGGAATCTTGAATCAATGCAACTAGGATGATGCCAAGAAGTCTGCATTTTTATAAACACCCAGTGATTCTCGTACAAGTATTCCTCAAAAGAAATGTTGAAATACATCTAAAAAGAGTTCATAACAGTGATCCAAGGATAAGAAAAAGATGTTCTTTAAAACCTAGGAAACTTTAATACATTTGGCTGTATTAAAATTTAAACCTTTGGGCCAGACGCAGTGGCTCATTCTCGTAATCTTAGCACTTTGCGAGGCCAAGGTGGGTGGATCACCTGAGGTCAGGAGTTTGAGACCAGCCTGACCAACATGGTGAAACCCTGTCTCTACTGAAAATACAAAAATTGGCTGGCTTTAGTGGCAGGCGGCTGTACTCCTAGCTACTTGGGAGGCCGAGCCAGAGAATCACTTGAACCTGGGACACAGAGGTTGCAGTGAACTGAGATTGTGCCACTGCACTCCAGCCTGGGTGACAGACAGCGACGCTGTCTCAAAAAAAAAAATTTTTAACCTTTATATGTAAGAGCACAAATATGCTCAAAGACAAAAAACTGAGGAGAATATTTATAACACGATAGATAGCAATACTAATTTGTTTTATAAAAAAATTACAAATAAAAGGAATGACTAATGGAAAAACTATATATAGAAAAATGTAAAGAATATGAAAAGAGCTCACTAATTAGAATATTCAAATGTTAGATATACACTGTATGATAAGTTGTGAGGAAACAAGAACTTTTATCCATATTGGTGTATGTATATATTGGTAAACTCTTGGACAATAATTCTGTAATATCTGTCACAATGTTGTATGCTAAATGCCTATTAACAATTCTGCTCCTAAGAATTTACCCTATGAATATACTCAGAGCATGTGAAACAGTCTAAAAATACATTCTATGGTCCATCCATATAGCAGAATATCCCACTATAAAGAAGAAAATAGAACTGAGTACATCTCCCAGATATATCAGGAAAGAAAGGAACAGTAGGCATAGTGGTATTTATAGAATGTTCACACTTGTTTAAATTTTACAGGTATACAAAAAAATTGTTCTGGAATGCAGGTAAACTAATTCTCACCTTTGGGAAGAGGGTCTATTTTGTCAAAAGTGTTAGAATTGTTTTCATTTATCAAATTTTTACTGTTTGAATTTTTTACTGAGTGTAAATTGCTTTTAATTTAAAATATTTTAAATTGTTTAATGTTATATTATTTGGACAGATGCTTTTAGGCTAAAAATCGTTATTGCTCTTTTTCCTATACAAACATTAAAGTTTGGTGTGTGTGTGTGCAGGGTTTTTTCCTGTGAATTTTAATGTTGAGCTATTCATTTTGTCAGGTGATTGCCCATTGATTGTTCAGTTTGCTGCTAACGATGCAAGACTTTTATCTGATGCTGCTCGTATAGTCTGTCCTTATGCGAATGGAATAGACATTAACTGTGGTTGTCCTCAGAGGTAAAGCTCAAAGAAGTTGGAAGAATTTTCCAAAAGATTACAAAAAAAAACTATGTGTGAACATGGTAAAATATCTTTCTAGTTTTCCAAAACTTAAAAAGAAAATAGAGTTACAGCCCCGGGGCTCAAAACAAGAAGGAAGAAAATATAGGGAAATGTAATTTAGGAACATAAATTCAAAGGTCTTTTCTGATGACTGAAATGATGTATAGACAGGTGTTTTGTCTCCCCTCACCAATAGAATTTTTATGTGGCTGTGCCGTGAATCTCATCCATAAGTAGTTATATGAGAATCTAATGTTTACGGCAATCCCTAAAATGTATTTTTACTGTCACGTCAGATATGCTTGCTCTGAAAACTGATTGTTTGACTTAGGAAATCACCACATATTTTCTCCTAATTAGTTCCCCTTATAAAAATTTAAGGGGATTTAAGTAACTGGGTGTTGATAGGATGTACTTAATTTGACAATAATATTTCTTTTTTTTTTTTTTTGAGATGGAGTTTCCCAAATTGGAGTGCAGTGGTGCCGTCTGGGCTCACCACAACCACCCCTCCCAGTTTCAAGCGATTCTCCTGCCTCAGCCTCCCAAGTAGCTGGGATTACAGGCATGCGCCACCATGCCCGGCTAATTTTGTATTTTTAGTAGAGACGGGTTTCTCTGTGTTGGTCAGGCTGGTCGTGAACTCCTAACCTCAGGTGATCTACCCGCTTCGGCCTCCCAAAGTCCTGGGATTACAGACCTGAGCCACCGCACCTGGCCTGACAGTAATAGTTCTGCTGTACTGGCACTGTAGTAGATTATCAGTAATTCAAATTGTGTCCACAGAATAAAAGCAAAGTTGTTAAGTATAGCGTAATCCAAATCAGATGAGACATATTTGTATACTTATTAGGAGAGTTAAATAAGCTGTTTAGTGGTATTGGAATGCTGTAAGCCAAAACTATCTTTCTACTATTGAGACTAATAAAACCTCGTTATGCACAATAAACATCAAATTTGGAATTTTTGAAATCTGAAGTCATTGCAATTAATTACTTGAAATATTTAAACCTGTTTTGGTTGAATGACTTTTAACTTAATATTCTCACTTGCCAATGAAAACCATTTCTCCTGAGTACTTTTTGATCTGGGAACATGTTTTCCTAATCTCATATTGATCCACTTAGAAATGTTGAACCTATGAATTTTTAAAATCTGCTTCTATTCCAGATCACTAGAGAAATGGATGCACTTATATTTCAGTGCTTTCAGAATTTTGTCTTCTCTTCCAGTTATTTATAATTCACTTGTTCATATGTTTGCTTTACAAAGGTGGGCAATGGCAGAAGGTTATGGGGCTTGCTTAATAAACAAGCCAGAGCTTGTTCGAGATATGGTGAAACAAGTAAGAAATCAAGTGGAAACCCCTGGATTTTCAGTTTCTATTAAAATAAGGTAAAGACAATATTTCAATCTATTGATACAATCATCCGTTACTTAGGAAATAAAAGATTATTCCTTTTGTCTGATGCTGTTAGGAGTGTCTATCCTAAATAAATTGGTAGCTGGTGTATGGAAGTGTTGAAAATAAGACATTTAGTAAAAGAATATATACCATAATTTTCATGTATAGTCCTGAAAAACTTCCTCTTTGTACTTTTAACAAAAGTTATAGCCTCCCTTTATTGTAAGTTTCACCAAACTTTCAACTTTAGCTATGTAGTATTTAATGTTAAGAAACATTACCGGTGCCAAGTATAGAAAACAGGAAAAATATTTGCACTAAAATTTCACAATGAAAAGAAAATAAACCAGGAATCAGTTTTTCCGTGACAGGTTGAAAACATTTCTTTTTTTGAGACAGAGTCTCACCCTGTTGCCCAGGCTGGAGTGTAATGGCACGATCTTGGCTCACTGCAACCCCTGCCTCCCAGGTTCAAGCAATTCTCATGCCTCAGCCTCTCAAGTAGTTGGGATTACAGGTGTGTGTCACCACACCTCGCTAATTTTTGTATTTTTTAGTAGAGACGAGGTTTCCCCATGTTGGCCAGGCCAGTCTGGAGCTCCTGGCCTCAAGTGATCCGCCTGCCTCAGCTTCTCAAAGTGCTGGGATTACAGGAGTGAGCCACCGTGCCCAGCCTGAAAACATATTTCAAGATGAAGTATTATGTTCTCCCACTTGGGGATGGGGGCATGCACAGCAAATATTAAGGTTTAAATTCATCTGTGACAGTACTTTCATGGCTCTTTGATTTATCAAAGCCAAAGCATAGAAGCACTAGGTCTAAGATAAAACTTGTTTTTTGTCCTTTGTTGTCAGTAGTGAAATAGCTAAATTTGAGGTCTTGGGTAGGAACTGATCCCAGAAGAAAACCTTGCTGATAATGACATATAGTAATAATATGATATAACAAAGCTAACTAATTTAGTAGATGAAATATCATTTTAGTCAGTTAATGTTAGCATTAAGATTTGTGTGCTGTGAACAGATAAATGTAATTTTGAAATTGTAGGATCCATGATGACCTTAAAAGAACTGTAGATCTTTGTCGAAAGGCTGAAGCAACAGGAGTTTCCTGGATTACAGTCCATGGAAGAACTGCTGAAGAAAGACATCAGCCAGTGCACTATGATTCCATTAAAATAATTAAGGAAAATATGTCTATACCTGTGATTGCTAATGGAGATATCAGAAGCTTAAAGGAAGCAGAAAATGTGTGGCACATTACTGGGACAGATGGTAAGAAATAAATACTTGGGTTCTTTTAATTGGGAAGAAATGAGAGTGGGGAAGTAATATTGATTTTCATTTGTTTTGTTTAACATTAAGCCATATTTTCCCATTGTACTGTTTTAAGCTAAGCAATTTATTAAAATGATGTTAAGTTTTCTACCTGGAAAAACATAGATTATCTTAACTGGGATAAATTAATTCAGTTACTTTTCTGACGCCATCATATCTAGTGACAAGTGAAGAATTTTCTAGATATCCTACTAGTAAATAAAGCACCTAGAAATGAGAGTAAGTGGACTCGAGAATGATAAGAGCTAAAAGAACCCCAGAACTGCTGCTTAGTTTCATTATTCCCTTAAATTATTGGCATGCCAAGCCCTGTGATTGCTAGATGGGAAAATATAGATAAACTGAATTTTAAGCAGCCCAATTTATGACAGTCTAGATTTACCCTAAAGAAAAACTAAAGACTAATTGTTTAATGTAGAAATCTTTAAAAAAATAAAGATTTATATAAGTACATTTAAACTTTCCTGGTTTACAAAAGGTACCAAAATTAATTCTTTTGTAATTGAATTAAACATACTAATGTAATAAAGGCATCACAAAACCTTGGTGATAATACTTTTTTAAAAAAATTCTGTTTGCTTCATTGAGCTTGAACTAATAACCAGGGGTTCTTAATGTATGGACAAATATGGTGTGCTTTAATTTGTAGGTGTGATGGTTGCAAGAGGACTCTTAGCAAACCCGGCCATGTTTGCTGGATATGAGGAAACCCCACTGAAATGCATCTGGGACTGGGTTGACATTGCTCTTGAACTCGGGACTCCTTACATGTGTTTCCATCAACATTTAATGTACATGATGGAAAAGATAACTTCAAGGCAGGAAAAAAGGGTATTTAATGCTCTGTCAAGCACGTCAGCAATCATAGATTACCTTACAGACCATTATGGCATTTGACTAGACTTCCCAAATAATTTTAATATATACTTTTAGACCCACAATGAAACCACAGAAGGTCAGATTTTGTACCTTAAACTAGTAGCTCCCAAATTTTAGTATAAAAACAATCCCTGGGAGCATTTTTTAACAATCAGTCTTAGACCCCACCCTCAGAGATTCTGATTCGGTAGATCTGGGGTAGACCCAGAAATATACAGTTTAAAGAAAACTCCCGGTGGTTCAGACATCCTGATCATCCTAGGCAAACATTGACAAATACTGCTCTGAATACTGTTATATTAGGGGAATGGGTAGAGTGGGAATTTTTTCCTAAAGGAATCATGTTTTATCATGTTTTTAACATTTTAAAATAAAATTTATTTCAATACTAAGAAAGTATGGCTCATAGTATCTATAAGTTAACAAGAAGTATGCAGGTGCAAAAAAAGTGGTGGAACAAATACCAACATCCATCCAAAATGAAAAAGAACAGGAAATTCTGAATCGAATTGCACTCAGAACTTATATTAAAAATTCCAATTGGTTAATGACATTAAATTTGGTACATTTCAAAACTTCTAGATCCTCCGAAGATTGAAAGCTTAATAATACCTGCTACCTAAAAAGATAAAATTAACTGCAATCTACCATATCCTAAGTATCGGAAATTTGATAGCCAAGCTGGAGATGATTATATATTTGAAATGTTTCCTAGAGAATAGTAACCAGGTTTTGTTTTTAATTTTAAAACCTAATTTTCATACTCTCTGTTTAATGATATTACTTTTATGCCTCTCAGCAGTTGATTGTAACTTTAAAGTCCCATGGTTTGGGAGTGTTATTAATAGATTTTGTTATCGGTGGGCATGCACTGCAAGAATTAAGTATCTCAGACTGAAATAAAACAGTTCATAATTAAAGTATTATTTATTTTGCCAACATGAAAACTGTTATAAGGAAACAATTATGTAAAACTGTTTAATTAACGTTTGGGAATATTGAATGAATCCATTTTAACGTAAGCACCGTGGTGCCATCTTTTTTCTCAGTACATTCTGTTTTCACTTTTCAGTTAATGCATTTTTTTTTTAAAGATAACTGGCTTTTTCATTTTCTATGAATACTGTACAAAATAGGGAGGTATGGTCAGAACTCTGAATTGAATTACCCTAGTATTGTGAGCACAGCATCATCACTAGAGTAATGTGCTCGGTGTTTGGAAGGAACCAGTGTGGAAGTTCTAACACTTTTGATTAAAAGTAACTTCCTGGCCAGGCCCGGTGGCTTACGCCTGTAATCCCAGCACTTTGGGAGGCCAAGGCTGGCAGATCACGAGGTCAGAAGATGGAGACCATCCTGGCTAACATGGTGAAACCCCGTCTCTACTAAAAATACAAAAAATTAGCCGGGCGTGGTGGCGGGCACCTGTAGTCCCAGCTACTCGGGAGACTGAGGCAGGAGAATGGTGTGAACCTGGGAGGTGAAGCTTGCAGTGAGCCAAGATTGCACCACTGCACTCCAGCCTGGGTGGCAGAGGAAGACTGGTCTCAAAAAAAGAAAAAAAAGTAACTTCCTGGCTGCGCGCAGTGGCTCACACCTGTAATCCCAACAGTTTGGGAGGCCAAGGCAGACAGATCACTTGAGTCCAGGAGTTCGAGACCAGCCTGGCCAACATGGTGAAACCCTCTCTCTACTAAAAATACAACAATTAGCTAGGCATGGTGGCAGGCGCCTGTAATCCCAGACACTCAGGAGACTGGGGCCAGAGAATCACTGGAACCTGGGAGGCAGAGGCTACAGTGAGCCAAGATCGCACCGTCACAATACAACCTGGGTGACAGACAGAGGGAGACTCCATCTCAAAAAAAATTTTTAAAAAAAATCTTCCTTACGGTTATGTTCAAAGTCTGTGTTTTCTATTTTTCTGTTACACGTGATCCAGAATATTGGTGATAAATTCAGAGAAAGCACCAACTTAAATGTGTTTTTGATTGTTTTATGTTCTATCATTATCCATTTTCAGCATTTTACTATTCCCCAAGTAATTGTCACCAGGATAGTACTTTTATTAAACTCCTGATACGTTGTCAATGTTGAAAAAACTCTTCAACAATTTAAATGTACACGCAGTTTGAAAAGCTGGAAAATAGTAATTAAAAGAATATCCCTATACCCACCTTTCGCACCAGTCCCCAAACATCACGCTAAAGTTTACTGCCTCTTCCCAGCCCATGGACGGGAATGGGAACGCCTACGGAATATGTTGTGATACTACAGTTGATCCTACCTTCTCCAGAACAAAATGCTGCACGATCACTTCATCCTGGCCCCTTATTAAATGATAGTTTAATTCTGGACACAAACAGTTCCCACCATAAAAAGAGAGGAGGTGACCGGAAAGGAGTGCGTCTTAAGCGCGTTGGCTGAATTTGCATCACCCAATCCAGCCCCGCCGCCCGGCCCCGCTCCTTAGACCTGCACCCCGGGCGCCCTCCTGCCGGGGCTGCACTTAGTCTGCCCTTCTAAAGAAGTTGCGCTCCGACCCCCAAGCATCAGGTCAAAAGTCTAATTCATACTCTGACTCCTCCGCCAATTAGAAAACAATTGTTGCCAATATACGTGGTCGCGCCGCCTGTGACTTCAGACGGGACGGGCCCGCGGGCGGGAAGCCTGCGGGGCGGGAGGCTGGGTGGGGCCCTGGCTCCCCTCCCCCGACCGGCCGCGGCGTCTGACGTCCCGCGCGTCGGCGGCCGCGGAGCAGCGTGGGGAGCCAGGCGGGCCGCCGGCGGGTAAGGGCGGCCGCGACCCGGGGACCCGTGGGGCGCTAGGCCGTGGAGGGAGAGCGCCGCTTCCTGGTCTGGAGAACCCCGCGGAGCTGGCCCTGCCCGGTCCGCGGAGCGGTGGTCGAGGGCCTGCGGCGCCTTCTGGGAGCGGGAGGGCCGGGAAGCCGGGCGTTGGTGGAGGGTGGCGTTGGGCTTCTGTCGCCGCGAAGCTGGTGGAAAAGGCAGTGGCCAGCGGGCCGCCTCGCCAGGTCCCACGACTCCCAGGGAGGTAGGCACCCGCTTCCCGGGCCACCCTTTCACCCTTCCTGACCGGGGTCGGTGCCGGCCGTCCCAGGTGCAGGAAGGTGGAACACGGTCCATCCCCCGGACAAAAACGCTGCGCCTCGGGGCCTTGAACGGTTTTGTTTGAAAGGAAGCAAGATAAAATAAGCGTTTCTCCATTTAGGTGTGAAGAAAAAAAATGACACTCCAATGGGCGGCAGTGGCAACCTTTCTTTATGCCGAAATAGGACTCATTTTAATCTTCTGCCTACCTTTTATTCCTCCTCAGAGGTAGGAAACCTTCAGATCATTAACTATGATAAATATTGGATCGCTCCTAATGTAAAATGAAAAAAGTTTTCTGAACATTAAAAAGTTTCAAAAGTCTTTGAAAATAAACACACCTAACGAATTAGGTAGTATATAATGACAATATTAAAATAACATTTTACATAAAACTCTGTTACGTGTACAGGTGAAATAACTTTTTCTTCCCTTCTAAAAGTAAAGGGGCCTATGCTTTTGATTCTGTTGATTACAGATATAATAAAGCAACAGTTATGCTTTTAACACCTGCCCTACCTTGTCTCAGGTTTTACCTTTGTTTTATTGCCCTGAATTGGAGCCATGAACGAAATAAATGTAAGTGGATAAATCATGTTTACAGTACAGCATGGATGTAAAAGTGTTTCATTGAGGCACTAGAACAGCAATTTAGAAATCAAAGCCAATGAATTATTCTTAGTTTTGGCCTATGTAACCGATAAATAGTTTCATTAATGTTTAATGACGATTTTACTACTTTTGGTTTCACATAAAATTAACGAATGTCTATTAAAAGTGCTGAATGTAAAAAGTATCACAACCATGTATTAGCTTTAGTTCTTTAGTGACGGAACTTCTAAGGTCTTTAAGAACTAAGTACAGTGTTTCAAGCCAAGCACTGGCTCATTTTACCCTTGAAATAATCTTTTTAGTCATTTAGTTTTAGATCCAGAAATTTGATAGTATGAATGGGGAAATGCACATGTAATAAAAATGTTGCAAGATACTCGTTCATATTCCTGGCATAAAAGAAAATGTTTCGTAAATGAGATCCTAGAGATAACTCACTGAAGTGTAGTAAAATCCCAGGAAGACTGGGAGAAACTTTAAGAAGTTTTACCTTAGCTCAGGGTCCAAATAGTCTTTCACAACTCCTAACTTGCTCCTTACCTGCCTGGATTTCTGCTCTCTTCTGTCCTTCTCTATCAACTAAGCTAAGCTCAGTACGTTGTTTCTTACTAAAGAAAAAAAATTGAATCATCCTGTAGGGTCTTTGATCTTCTTTGGTCCATCCCACCCATGTTCTACAGATCACATACTGCGACCCAGGAGGGCAAGTAGCCTAAGGTTACCTAGCTGGTAAGTGACAGGTTCTAGATAAAAATCTGGCTCTTAGTCCAGTGTTCTTTCTACTCCATCATGCTGCCTCTCATCCTGTAGGTTTTGTTTCAAACTCGGTAACACCTTTTTGCTTTTTAGTAGTATTTGCAATGATAGAATCCTATATATGCAAGAGAAAGAAAGATCTTGTATGTAAACATCTAATTTATAGATTTAAGGGTTTGCAAAGAAGAAAAAATTGTAAGTTGATCTTTTCTCCATCAGAGTGATCTGTAAGTTATGGATCAATATTTTTCTTCCTGCCAAATAAAAATTTAACCCATCCTGATCAAGTGGCTATTAGATAGATGTGTGTATATTTGCACATGATATATAAATGTATTCTCATGTACAAATATAAAGAAAATACGGTATGTATGCACGCAGATCATTTATAATGTGCCCTATGTGTGTATCCACATCTTTTTATCTTTTATATGTGTATCACCATAATCTTTAAGAAAATATTTCATCATTTAGTCTCTATTATTTTCTTACATAACCCAGTGGTTAAAGGCACATGCTCAGAAATCAGGTCACCTATAACTGCATGATACTAACCTTGGGCATGCTCTTGATCCTCTCTGATCTGTTTCCCCATCTGTAAAATGGAGATAGTACTAGTGCCTACCTCATATGGTAGTTGTTGTAATTAAATGAGATAAAACATGTAAAAATACTTAGAACCATAATATAGTGAGAACATAATATGTTGTAACTCTGATAAGGTGCTCAAATGCTAGTTGTTCCCTATGGGAGGTCTCTTATGTTCCCTTTTACACCACACCAAACCTTGAAGAAATAAGTAAATTTACATGTGGACCTAGATCAAGATATTACCACTTACATTATCTTAAAAATATAAAATTTTGTATTGCATAATTTAAATATTGGCTATATAAAATGCTTGGAATTGGAAGCAGAGACCAAAGGAATTGATTCATCTGTATGAATCTCCCTCACCCCACCAATTTCAAGTAAAGTTGTCCTAATCTTAAATCTTAAATTTATCCTAATCTTAAAGTGAAACTTTTTTTTTCAAGTTGTAAGTGCTTGAAGCGTATTTAAGTGCTTACTACATTTTTCTGCCTCCTTTCGACTAAAGTGTTACTCATTTAAATTGCCCATGTACAATTGCATGATGGATTATTTTGTCACTCTGCCATTTACAACCCATGCTTTCTTACCACTGTCTTTGCTTATACTGTTCAATCCGTCTAGACTACTTCCCCATCTCATTTCCTCTATGTTCACATCTTTATCTGTAGTAATTACATGGTTTTATATATATATTGTGTGTGTGTGAAAATTACCATTACATAATTAAGATTTTTTCAATTTATGTATATAATACCTGAGTAATTTTTATAATTCCCTCATGGTTAAAGTAAAGAAACTTTTACTTGGAGGATATGTTAAAAATGTACTATATAAAAATCAGTGTGTAGAGTTAGACCCCACTCCTGAAATGTTACCAATTGTTAGAACAATGTATCTTTGTTATTTCTAAGTCATTGCTCTGACCATGAAAAAGATACAGAGTAATAGCTTCTATCAACAATAGAATATTTTACTACTGCAAGAATTCCTTTTTAAGGTTTTGCTCATGTGTGGTTTACTTTTAGAATATTTAAGCCACCAGACAGAGGATAATCAAATATCAGATTATTATTAAATTTGAAAGAGTTGTTTTTTAATTCATGAGATACTGTGTCATGTCAGAATTAATAAATTTTAAAATTAAATTTCTGTAATTCTTTTCACTTACTACACAATTACTGAAATGTTACCTCAGTATTTAGAAAGTATTTCAAAACTTTTAGTTTTTTTATACCTAATATAATTGTATTGGTTTACAGATGGCAGAAGATTTTTTCATTTAATGTCTGGGGTAAAATTGCAACTTTTTGGAATAAGGCTTTCCTTACCATTATCATCCTATTGATTGTTCTATTTCTAGGTAAGTACTAGATTCCTTCTTTGAATAAATATAACTCTATTGTTTGTTAAATGAATTTCTTTTTAATTAATAAGAGTTGATGTTACAATTTGTGTACAGTTGACTTTATATAGTATATTGATACTACATAGAGTGGATACTGATATATTGATACACAGTTGATAGATCCTACCATTCTATATGTTCAAACTTAAGTTTCAACAGGGCGCTATGATTCTTAACTCCTTTTAAGTTATGTTAAGATTTAAATGCTGTATATTTATGCATACCTTGCTGTTCAGAGTCACCAGACTTTATTTTTCATGTTGTTGTCTCTCCTTTGTTACTGTGATGTCCTAGGCACCCAGGAGCTTAGCTGTTAGAAAGGCAAATAAAAGAATAGAATCGTTAGGCTCTCCAAATAAAAGAATAGAATCGTTAGGCTCTCCAAGGACGTCTTAGATGCAGGGTGTGGATTTGGACTGGATTAAAAAATAAACATGGCCGGGTGCGGTGGCTCATACCTGTAATCCTAGCACTTTGAGAGGCCAAGGCAGGAGGATTGCCTGAGTCCAGGAGTTTGAGACTAGCCTGGGCAACATAGCAAAACCTTATCTTTACAAAAAGATGTAAAAATTAGCCAGGTGTGGTGATGTGCACCTGTAGTCCCAGCTACTCGGGAGGCTGAGAGACTGGAGGATTGCTTGAGCCCAGAAGTTCAAGGTTGCAGTGAGCTATTGCACTCCAGCCTGAGCAATAGAACAAGACCCTTCGTTTAAAAAAAAAAAAAAAAAAAACTGCAACATAGATTCGGCGACTACTGCAAAAATTTGAATATGGAGTGATTGTATAATATTAGGGAATTTTTGTTAACTTTAGTTGTGATAACAGCATTGTTACATAACAGGGTCAGCAACCTATACAGCCTGTGGGCCAAATGCCTATTTTTGTAAATAAAGTTTTACTGGGAAATGACCATGCCCATTTGTTTATATAACATCTATACTCGTTTTTCAGCATGCTTTAAATTTTCATGATAACTATATTTTAAAAATTAAAAGTAGACCTTTAGGTTCTTGTCAAACCAGAAGTTCCATGAGTCTTAATTATCACCATGTTTTTCTAGTTGTTGTTACTGAGCTCAGAGAGATTAAGTGACTTGTCTAAGATTACCCAGCTACTTCTTGAAATACCCCTTCTTGCACAGAGTATGTTTTCCCTCAGAATTCCCTCAGAGTTGTTGTGTTGTTGGTGAAATAGGATTTAGAGACGCAAACTTGGGACCCTAACCGCCATCTTTGACACTGTTTGGTGAGAAAATGTCTTCCATGTTCCAAACCACCAACCTCTCAAATAGAATCCTCTTTATAAAACTAAGAACATCTGGCATGAGAAGGGATGGTTTTGTCAAAAACAGAAAGGTATGAATGGTTTATGCCTCTTTTCAAAATGTAAATATTTGTCTCATGGTACATTATTAATGTTATGGATTGAATCTCTAGCCATATAACTAGTCACAACAAATCAGTAAAGAACAATAAGGAAAACCAGTTCCAGTTCTGCCACCAGCTAACTAAATGACCTTTGAAATGGCTTTTATTTTTCTGGGTTTGATTTATTCATCTTGTGAAATGAAGGGAGAGATGGAAATAATCTCTGCAGCTCCTAATTTTGTGATCTTCTAACTCTAAAATTACCACAAAAATTTATACTGAAAACTGTCACTTATGTAAGGGAGGAGAGTTGTAGTGTAAGTTCTTTTGGTTACATTAGAAACAAACTTGGCTGGGCACGGTGGCTCACCTCTGTAATCCCAGCACTTCATAAGACCAAGGCAGGCGGATCAATCTGAGGTCGGGAATTCCAGACCAGCTTGGCCAACGTGGTGAAACCTCATCTCTACCAAAAATACAAAAGTTAGCCAGACATGGGGGCGCATGCCTGTAATCCCAGCTACTCAGGAGACTGAGGCAGGAGAATTGTTTGAACCCGAGAGGCAGAGGTTGCAGTGAGCCGAGATTGCGCCATTGCACTCCAGCCTGGGCAACAAGAGTGAAACTCCATCTCAGAAAAAGAGAAATCAACTTGAACTCACTTGACCAAAAAAGGAAAAATTTGTAATAAAATTTGGGGTTGTTGCAGAGTAGCAACAAGGAAGGAAGGAAGCCAAATTCCAGGGAAGGATTAGTACTTGGAACTGAAGTGTCCTTTTCTTGGCCATACGTTTTCCCTATATATACTTCATTCTTTATTATGGACTCTGATATTTTGTCTATCTCCAAGGCAGTAAATGGGTACAGCACAGCTGCCAGGTGTTACCATTCCAGGCATATGTAAGGATTAATTCATCGTCTCTGAATCCCAATTCCAAATCAAAGGGAAAAAATTGGACCAGCTAGCACCAGGTATCTACTCCTCATCTCCTGTAATCAGGAGAGTCACAAGGGAGAATCATGACTGCTGGCTGAAGCCTGCATCTTTGGGTAAACAGGGTAATTCATTCCCAGAGAACAAGGACATCATGGATAGTTCAGGCAGCCAGATAGGTGCTTATCCTCTAGGTCTCCATCCAAAATGGAGTAATGACACCTACTTTCAGGTTTTAAGATTTAAATGCAGTAACATATGTAAAGTGCAGACTCTGATGTTCCAGTGTGCAACAATAATGTAAATAATGCAAAACCAGTGGATTACTCATGCTTAATTTATATTTTACTTTGAAATTTATTTCCTTTTTCTTGGTTATCTCTCTAAGTAAAGTAACTATTTTTTATACATTTTCTTGTTATATGTTTTTATTTTTATTTTTTTTTTTTGAGATGGGGTCTCACTCTGTCACCCAGGCTGAAATGCAGTGATGCGATCTCAGCTCACTGCAACCTCCACTTCCCGGGCTCCAGTAATTCTCCAGCTGCAGCCTCCCAAGTAGCTGGGACTACAGGGGAGGGCCACCAACCCCTGGCTAATTTTTGGGTGTTTTTTTTTGTGGAGACAGGGTTTTGTCATGTTGCCCAGGCTGGTCCCAAACTCCTAAGCTCAAAGCCATCCACCTACCTTGGCCTCCCAAAGTGCTGGGATTACAGGCATGAGCCACTACACCCAGCCAAATAAGGCAGCTATTAAGAAGTATTTATAGTCTTAGAGCCAACACTAACTGAGTGTGTGCATACAAGTGTGTGTGCATGTGTGTGTATTTTAGGTGCTGGTAAGAGACAGAATGGAAGTGGGAATTTCTTTTTTTTTTTTTTTTTTTTTTTTGAGGCGGAGTCTTGCTCTGTCGCCTGGACTGGAGTGCAGTGGCCCGATCTCAGCTCACTGCAAGCTCCACCTCCCAGGTTTACGTCATTCTCCTGCCTCAGCCTCCCGAGTAGCTGAGACTACAGGCGCCCGCCACCTCGCCCAGCTAGTTTTTGTATTTTTAGTAGAGACGGGGTTTCACCGTGTTAGCCAGGATGGTCTCGATCTCCTGACCTCGTGATCCGCCCGTCTCGGCCTCCCAAAGTGCTGGGATTACAGGCTTGAGCCACCGCGCCCGGCCTTGAAGTGGGAATTTCAAGAGTATGTTCAGTGTTAGCAGAAATGCGTCCCAGGAATTTGAAAGTTTCCACAACTGATGTAAAATTGGATCATCTTCAGATGGTTTATAGAAAATTGACTATATGTCACATTCTTCCCTTATTGTTGACTCCATTCCATCTTTCAGACATAGTTACCTTGTTAGTATACAGGTGATATATTCTACAGGTAGGTTTACATGACCATTTACATTAATAAACCTTTTTAATATTATTGGTTAATCTTCAGCTTTTCTGCATAATGGATCCAGGAGTATTATTCCCATTTAATTACCAAGGATGATGCACCACAAAGAAGCATAACGATCCTTCATAGTACTCACTATCTGCCTACTCAAAATAAGTCATAAATATATATTATCTTTGTTTATTGGTTTTTTTGTAGAGGTTGGCATCTTACTACATTATTGAGGCAATCTGAGAAATGACAAAGGGGAAATAGCCATTAAGATACAGGAAATTTTCTAAAGATCATTTAAGAGACTACTTTATATAACTATGCAAATAAATTGGAAAACCCAGATAAAATGTATAATTTTGTAGAAAAAGTAATTTACCAAATGAACACCAATAGATATAGAACATTTAAGCTGACTAATTTATATAGAAAAATTATAGAAAGTTATCAGAAAGGACCCCATTTCAAAAAAAAAGCAAAAAACCAGATAGTTTTATAAGAAACCCTACTGCTTTCAGAAAACAGATATTACTACTGCTTCTTAAACTATTCTAGAATTTAAAGAAAGAAAACTTCAAATTTTACAGAGCTAGAAAAAAGCAAGCTCTAGAATTGAAAATAAGTCAGAACAAATGAACTGAATAGTGTATCAGATTGATATATACAACACAGAGAAAATAATTACTCTTGAACATAGTACTCTTAACTTTTTACCTCCCTGGTAGGGTACGTTTTAAGAACCAAGAGGATTACAATGAAATCTGAAACTTTATAATAGTTTTGTTGTTGGTAATTTAAAAGCTGTTTTATGTATAGTGTAGCATCAAGCAAATGAGTATGTTCATGGTATTGGAAACTAAGACTTTCAGGAACAGATATGGCATACACATATAAAATCAAAAATTAAGAATTTTTTAAGATTTAGAGTGATTTATTTGGGTTTTATTTTGGAGTATGGAAATGTGGAACTAGACAGAGGTGGTGGTTGCACAGCATTGTGAATATACTAAGCACGACTGAATTGTTCACTTTAAAGTGTTTACTTTTATGTGATATGAATTTCACCTCAATAAGTTAAAACATAATTTTGTTAAAGACATAGGAGTCTGGCTTTGGTCATAGCAAAACAGGTTGTATTAGACTATTTCTCCTTTGTTAAAAATTATGAACCCTTGATAAAATACGAAGAAAGGTATTTGAAGGCCTGGTAGAGCAACAAAAGCAGGCAGAAACTAGAGGGAAGTCAACCCTTAAAAGAAGGGAACCATACTGGGTGTGATCACATTTATATAGCCTTTCTTCCAGCCGCTTTCCAGTCATGTGGCATAGACAACTATATAGAACTCAAAGCAAAAAGACACTCTTACTGACAGAGGTCAGATAGATTAGAAAATAAAAGGGGTGTCTAAGAAAGGAGAGAACCCAAAAAGGGAACCCCAGAATCCACATGTAAACTCTTCTCAAATTCTTGGTTGACTCTTGAACCATGGATGTATAGGAAAGATTCCAAGGAGCTCAATGGAAAAGGAATGGCCAGCGGAAAGCAGCAAGGCTGAGAAGAAATTTTGGCTGCTGGCCACCAAGAAGAGACAGAGTTTGGAGTATGAGCCTCATCACGTTAGAGGGGCTTGGTAAAGACCTTGAACCTTTCCACTAAAATCACAGAAGGGCTCCTCCTTAGGAATAGAGACTATATCCCAGGAACTAGAAATTTGCTATAACTAAGACCTAAAGCAAAATAGACTTACCCTAAAAAAGGATAAAAATCAAGCCTCTCCAAACAGCTGTAAACTGTACATCAGCAGTCCCCAGCCTTTTTGGCACCAGGGACCAGCTTACAGTTTTTCCATATCCAGGAGCAGGGGATGGTTTCGGGATGATTCAAGCACATTAAATTTATTATGCACTTCATTTCTATTATTATTACATTGTAATATATAATGAAATAATTATGCAACTCACCATAATGTAGAATCTTTGGGAGCCCTGAGGTTGTTTCCTGCAACTGGACATTCTCATCTGGGGATGATGGGAGATGGTGGCAGATCATCAGGCATTAGATTCTCATAAGGAGCGTGCAACCTAGATTCCTTACATGCGCAGTTCACAGTAAGGCTTGCACTCCTATGAGAATCTAATGCCACCACTGACTGATAGCTCAGGCAGTAATGTGAGAGATAAGGAGTGGCTGTAAATACAGATGAAGCTTTGCTCACTGGCCTGCCAATCACTTCCTGCTGTGCAGCCCAGTTTCTGACAGGCCATGGAGCAATACAGGTGCATGGCTCTGGGGGTTGGGGACCCCTGCTGTACATAATCTTTGCAAGGGCATATGAATATACTAAACTCTGTTCACCAAGATACACTATATTCTGGGCCATAAAACAAGTCTCAATAAATACAAAGGATTGAAATCCTACCAAGGATTGGAATCATATAGAGTATGGGGGTTTTGTTTTTGTTGTTTTATAGAGACAGACTTTTGCTTTGTTGCCCAGGCTGGTCTCAAACTCCTGGCCTCAAGTGATCCTCCCGTTCCCAAAATGCTGGTATTACAAATGAGAGCCACTGTGCCCAGCCCCTACAGAGTATGAAAATAGAAGTCAGTAACAGAAATCTGGAAAACCTATACATGTTTGAAAAATTAAACAACACTTGTTAATAATCCTTGGGTCAAAGAACTCACAAAGGAAATGAGAAAATATTTTAACTGAACAATATGAAAATACAATATATTAAAGTTTGTAAGATGCCATTAGAGCACTGCTTAAAGGAAAAATTCTAGGTTTAAATATTTATTTTTAAAAAAGGTTTAAAATCAGTGATTTTAGTTTCCACCTTAACAATATCTACTCATTATATTGAATATTGACAGTGAAAAAAATAATATTCACTCAGTTTTTTAAAAAAGGTTAGCAGATTAGAATTTAGAAGGAAACTTCCTCATTCTGATGAAGATCTACAAAAATCCTCAAGCTAGCATGATACTTAAATACCAAAGGCTTCCCCCATAAGATTGGAAACAAGGCAAGGATATTCACACACTGTTTATTCATTTAAGTAATAGATGTCTTAGCCAGGATAATAATAAGTCATGAAAGAAATAGAAGGCATAAAGATGGCAAAGAAAGAAGTAAAATATCCTTATTTGCAGATGACATGATTATTTATATAGAAAATCCTGGCCTGGCACAGTGGCTCATTCCTGTAATTCCAGCACTTTGGGAGGCTGAGGTGGGCAGATTGCTCAAGCTCAGGAGTTCCAGACCAGCCTGGGCAACATGGCAAAACCCCGTTTATACCAGGAAGTAGAAAAATTAGCCAGGCATGGTGGCTCATGTTTATAGTCCCAGCTATTCAGGAGGCTGAGGTGGGAGAGTTGCTTGAGCCCAAGAAGTCGAGGCTGCAGTGAGACATGATCACACCACTGCACTCCAGCCTGGGTGACGAAGTGAGACCCTGTCTTAGAAAAAAAAAGAAAGAAAAAGAAAGAAATAACCTAAAGTATCTATAATAAAGCTATTATGTCAAAGAAATTAATATAGTGGGGTCACAAAATACAGGTGGGTCAGTACACAAAAATTCAGTATATCAGTAACTGTATTTCTATACTATATGCAGTAAACAATAGGCAAATGACATTTTTAAAAATTCCTTTTCTAAGTACACCAAGAAGCCTAAAAACCTTAGAAATAAACTTTATAAAAGAGGCACAACAGCTCTATACAGAAAAGTACAAAAACATTGCTGAAAGAAGTTAAAGAAGATAAAAATAAATGGAGATTTTTTTATCAGTTAAAATACTCAATATTAAAATGTTTATTCTTCCAAAATTCCATGGACTTAACACAGTCCCAGTTAGAAACCCAACAGGCATTTTTGTAGCAGTTGATCAGTTGCTTCTAAAATTTATGCAGACATGCAAAGAACTCATATAACAGCCAAGAAATCTTTACAAATAACAAAATGAAACTCACTACCAGATTTCAACAGTAAAGGGAAAAATAAAAACAGGTTAGTGGGCTTTATCTAATCAGTTGAAAGCCCTAATAGAACAAAGATTGATCTCCTCTGAGCAAAAAGAAATTTTGCCAGCAGATTGCCTTTGGACTCAAACTGTATTTCTTCCCTGAATCTCCAGACTGCCAGTCTACCCTGCAGATTTTAAACTTAACAAGCCTCTACAAGCATGTGAGCCAGTTCCTTAAAATAAATCTCAAGCTCTCTCTCTCTCTTTCTCTGTCTGCCCCCTGTACCTCTCTTCCCCATACACACACACACACACACACACACACACACCCTATTGGTTCTTTTTCCCTGGAGAACCCTTACTAATACACCATCTTAACTAAGTAATCAAATTTAGCAATAAAAAAGTATGAGACAAAGTAACATTACACAGTATAAACTATGAGGGATTCTTGGCAAAAGTATTAAACCTTGTCCAATCAAGTATTTGTTTTATTTTATTTTTACTTTCTGAGGCCTGGCAGAACCAATCAAGTCTGAGTTCTAGTTTTCTAAAAATACAGGAGTTAGAGAAAGAAATTGGACTACACTTCAGACAAATTCAGAATATAAGAACTTTCTTTGTGCTGATTTATTTATTTTTTAATAATTAAAAAAAGAGACAGGGTCTTGCCATGTTGCCCATGCTGGTCTCAATCTCCTCGCCTCATGCTGTCCTTCTGCCTCTGCCTCCCAGAGTGCTGGGATTATAGGTGTGAGCCACCACACCCAGCCAGAATGTAAGAACTTTCTAGAAAACAGTTGGCCTGGCACCTTTTTAAAAAAGTATTGTGTGTCAAGAGACTACAGAAACATAACTATATGTAATGAATATCCATTATAAAGTTCTCAGTTTGAAAAAAATTCTATGACAGACATTTGGGAGACAAATAAAGCAAATAATCCAATTTAAAAATGGGTGAAGGATCTGAATAGATATTTTTCCAAAGATGATACACAAATGATCAACAAGCACATGAAAAGATGTTCAACAGCATTAGCCATCAGAGAAATGCCAATCAAAACCACAAAGAAATGCCACTTCACACCCACTAGGATGACTATAATCAAAAAGATAATACCAAGTGTTGCCAAGGATATGGAGAAATTGAAACCAACATACACTGCTTGTGGGAATGTAAAATAGTAAAGCTGCTTTGGAATACAGTTTGGCAGTTCCTCAAAAATTAAACATAGAGTTACCATATGGCCCAGCAGTTCATCTCTTAGGTATATACCAAGAGAAATGAAAACATATGTCGATATAAAACTTGCACATGAATGTTCATAGCAACATTATTCGTAATAGCCAGAAAGTGGAAACAGCTCAATACCATCAACCAATGAATGGATAAACCAAATGTTACCACATTCATACAATGGAATATTATTCAGCCATAAAAGTAATGAAGTACTGATACATACTACAATGCAGACGAACCTTGAAAACATTATGCTAAGTGAAGGAAGCCAGACTCAGAAGAGCAGATAGTGTATGATTCAATTTATATGAAATGTCTAAAACAGGTAGTTCTATAGAGACAGAAAGCAGATTGGTGGTGACCAGGAGGTGAGGGATGTGTATAGATTTTCTTTGTGGGGTGACGAAAATGTTCTGAAATTAGATAGTGGTAATGGTTGCACAACTTTGTGAATATACTAAAGACTACTGAATTATACATTTTAAAGAGGTAAATTTTTATGGTATGTGAATTATATCTCAATAAAGCTGCTAAAAATAAAATAGTAGTCAAAATGGCCCCAATTTTGTAACTGGAGTCTCCTTGTGTGGCAATAACTCTTACCCAAGACTTCTGTTGGTCACATGAAAGGGGAGCATTCAAACTTGTTCATACTTCCAGTGGCTTTTGAGACATCTAAGGCAGAGGCTGGGCGCGGTGGCTCAAGCCTGTAATCCCAGCACTTTGGGGGGCCGAGACGGGTGGATCATGAGGTCAGGAGATCGAGACCATCCTGGCTAACACGGTGAAACCCCATCTCTACTAAAAAATACAAAAAAAAAAAAAAAAAAAAAAAAACTAGCCGGGCGAGGTGGCAGGCGCCTGTAGTCCCAGCTACTCGGGAGGCTGAGGCAGGAGAATGGCGTAAACCCGAGAAGAGGAGCTTGCAGTGAGCTGAAATCTGGCCACTGCACTGTAGCCTGGGTGACAGAGCCAGACTCCGTCTCAAAAAAAATAATAAAAAATAAAAAAAGAGACATCTAAGGCAGATGCCTTCCCTAGTACATACAAGAATCCAGGAACTAAGCATGCACTAAATGTAGACCCTTATCAGCTGTTTTCTATTTTCCATTTGAAAGAAGTGGTTTCCCGGCATCTGAGACTTTCCAGAACTTCAGCATCAAAGGAGCAGCTATATGAACATTTCCAGTAGCAGCTGCCATCCACTAGTCGGGAGGAGTGTATGCCACCACAAATCAAATCCCAGTTTAGCAAACCTATGCCAGTGGAAATTTCACTGTAACCAAATATTTTGAAGATCTCAATCATTTAAAGTAATAATATGTAATAAAATGCTAGTGTAGTAACAGAAATGGGATAGTCTCTTAGAATTGATTGTAGTGGGATATGACATCTGTCATTGTCAATAGGCTGAATTTTAGTCATCTTAGAGACAAAGTGTAAAGGATAATAGTTTGCAGTGTAGAGATGAGAAACAATAAAATGATGTTAAGTACTAGATTAATGATTTAAAAAATGCTATAGTAATTCAAAATTTGCTACTAGTGTCCATTTATAGAGCACCTACTTTGAGCATGAAAGCTTCCCGTGTACTGTAGATGGAATGACAAAAAGATCGCCTCTAGGTAAAGTCTGTTATTTAAAAGTTTGGTCAGTTATTCTAAAACATTATTAACAAGTTTATATACTTAAAAGCCAAAAGTAATCTTTTATCTTCTTCTGTAATAGATGCTGTGAGAGAAGTAAGGAAATATTCCTCAGTTCATACCATTGAGAGGAGCTCCACCAGCAGACCTGATGTCTATGAACATACACAGATGAAACTTTTTAGGTCTCAAAGAAATCTTTACATTTCTGGATTTTCACTATTTTTTTGGCTGTAAGTAAAAAAAAAAAAAAATAGTAGAAGCACAGTTTAAAAACACAATTTATGCTTGTTTCTCGTTTTGTCCACCTTTACTGTAGTTTTGTTTTTTTTTTTTTTTTTAAAGAGAGACAGCCTTTTGCTCTGTTGCTCGGGCTGCAGTGCAGTGGTGCCTTCGTAGCTCACTGTAACTTTAAACTCCTGGGTTCAAGTGATCCTCCCTCTTCAACCTGTCATTTCTAGGACTACAGGTGCACACCACCATGTAGGGCTAATTTTTAAATTTTTTGTAGAGATGGGGTCTCACTATGTTGCCTGGACTGGTCTCAAACTCCTGACCTCAAGTGATCCTCCCACCTTGGCCTCCCAAAGTGCTGAAATTATAGGCACAAGTCACTGTACCTAGCCTACTTGTAGATTTTTTTTATAACATCTTTGTAAAAGAATTCAGATGATATACCCAAATAACAAACAGTAGTTAGCAGCTTGTAGGTTTGCAAAGTCCATAAGGCCCTGAATGATCAGGCCCCTGCCTCTCTGTGGAGCCTTGTCTCATACATGTCTCTGACATGTACAATACATTCCACCCTTACTGACCTTCACCATTTATTCTTTCATTCCATCTTGCAACAAATATTGATTGAGTTCTGTAGTGTACCTAACTCTTTCCCATTTTAGGGTCTTTACACAAGCTATTCCTTTTACCAGAACACTCTTTTCTTTCCTCATTTCCTGGCTAACTCTTACTCATCCGTTAGCCTCTTTCTCAAAGCCTTCTGTGGCCATCACTACCCACAAACTAGGTAGGTCTTCTCTTACAGATGCTCAAAGAATGTATATATACTTCATTTTCTAATGTCTTTCATGGTTGTAATTAAATACTGTTTAAACTTTTGCTTACCCAACTAGGAGCTAAACCCCCGAGGGCATGGACTTTGCTGTTTTCCACTGCATCTGCAGTGCCTAGCAGAGTGTCTTAACACTTAGCAGTTCCTGAGTAAAGGAATGTCTGCTGAATGAATAATTGAAGATAGTAGTCACTACTTCTAACAATGGCAGTTACCCATAAACAGATGTGAGCGAGCTGTTCCTCAGCTTGATTGACCTTACACAATGTTCCTTAAATAGCAGAATTTGAACTGGGCCAAGAAAAGAATTCTCTTACTGTCCCTGCCACACTAGATGGAATTTTCCTGTTTCTACTCCTCCAAGCTAAAGCCTTCTACAGGAAAACAAATAAGTACCACTGAACCTGTATTCTAAGTGCTGGTCTTCTAACAAAGATTCCAAAGGAATGAGACATGGGCCTGTTTTTACTAAAAGACTTGAATTTAAAAAAATAATGGGTTCTGCCTAAACATTATCTGCCACCACCGCACCTGTACCTAATGGGGAGTAATTTGACAATGACTGTTTTAAAATAAGTTTCTGATGATTGGCCAGTAACACATTATTCTGATTTTTTTTTTTCTTAGAGTGTTGAGACGTCTGGTTACACTTATTACTCAACTGGCAAAAGAACTGTCAAACAAAGGTGTACTTAAAACTCAAGCAGAAAATACTAACAAGGCTGCCAAAAAATTTATGGAAGAAAACGAAAAACTAAAACGGGTATTTAATTTTCTTTGTAAAAATTAAATGTTGTTAGTGTTCCCAAGGAGTAATATATTTGTTTGCAGCATCTAATATATTTGTTTTCAGCATCAAAAAGAGCATTTTTATATTGTATAAGCAGAAAATGACCATAATTAACAATATTTTATGTAATGATTGTTTCAAGAATAGTTTTACTATTCTTTAGAAATGCTTGTTCCCACTAATATTTTCACTATTGTTTAGATTTGCTTTTTCTCCATAGTGGATTAATGCCATTGGACCTATTTTCTGTGATTTAAGGCAAAAATAGTAGTCTGGGAATATGAATTTTAATTCCTTCATTACCCTTAAGTTTACTTCATAATCTAAAGTCTTTATAACTCCGTTTCCATTTCTTTTTCAGTTAAAGTATTTTTAAGCCTAGTTTTTAGTTTTCTTTTAAAGATTGGTTTACAGAAAGCAGACAACATTGATGCTAGATTGATAATTTCACATAATATTCGAAGTATTTAATGTTATTACTTTATTTTCTATCCTTTGATCTCATTTCACAGTGGTAAAAATACAAACACAGTCATCAAAGCGTTGATTGATGCGTGATAACTAAACTCGAAAGCGCATAGCCTTGTATTTATGGAACAACTGATCATGTACATATCTTAATTTAAAATTATACACATCATTTTGGAGTAATGATTCGTAACCATCAGAACACTGCTTTTTTTCCTCTTCAGTTGTTTGTCTTATTCCTTAGCTCTAAGAAAATGGAAAGTGTTATTTTTCCCATATATACCATAGTTAATACACTTAAACTAGTCTTGCCCTTTTTTTTAAAAAAAAAAGCACCTTCCTCAAAATACTTTTGCAACTTTTCTCTTGGAATTGTTTTCAGAACCATTTACCCATGCAAGGAAACTTATGTCATGATTACCAATTCCTTGACCCTGCATGATTTATTCTTTCTGTTTGTTTGTTTTCCTCTCCTTTGGTTCCATGCTATTCTGATTCACTGCTTCCTGCATAGCTGTGACCCAATCAGAGGAGGCACAGATATGCTGGGCTAAAGCCAGTACACAGTGGGGAGAAAGTCTGTGAGCGGGACATAAAAGCAGCTGTCAGTGCCCAAAAGATAACTAATTGACCAATAAAGTGACCAATAAAGGCCGTAAGTGAGAATGTAGAAGATGACATCTATTTCAAGGTGCTTCATGTAGGTTTTGAAAAATAAGCTAAGGAAAGATAAGCTGAAGACATCCCCTTTGTAATGTCCTTTCTTCCTTTCGTCCCTTTCCTCTCCTTCCCTCCCTTCCTTCCCCAACTGATCTCAAACTTTTGGCCTGAAGCAATCTTCCCACCTTGGCCTCCAAAAGTGCTGGGATTAATAGGCAAGAGTCACCACGCCCAACCATACCTCATCATTCTCAGTCAGAGACACATTTTCCACTGGAAACTGCATTATCCTGAGATCCAAGAGACTTAGGTGCTAGTTCCAATGTGTGACCTAGCACAAATCACCTATGTTAATGGGCCTCCAAGTTCCTTAGCTATAAATAATAGTTAACATTGTGCCAGGTATTGCTTCAAGTGTTTCACAGTAAGGTTTTTTTTTTTTTTTTGAGACGGGAGTCTTGCTCTGTCGCCCGAGCTGGAGTGCAGTGGCCAGATCTCAGCTCACTGCAAGCTCCGCCTCCCGGGTTTACGCCATTCTCCTGCCTCAGCCTCCGGAGTAGCTGGGACTACAGGCGCCCGCCACCTCGCCCGGCTAGTTTTTTGTATTTTTAGTAGAGACGGGGTTTCACCGTGTTAGCCAGGATGGTCTCGATCTCCTGACCTCGTGATCCGCCCGTCTCGGCCTCCCAAAGTGCTGGGATTACAGGCTTGAGCCACCGCGCCCGGCCACAGTAAGGTTTTTAACTGTTAATTTTCACAAAAGCTCCATGAATTTGGTATTGTTATTATCTGCATTTTATAGACGAGGAAACGGAGGCACAGAAAGGTTAAGTGACTTACACAAAATCATTCAGCTAATATGTGACAGAACTAAAATTTGAACCTAAGCAGCCTGACTCTAGAATCCACATTCATAACCACATTATTTTGTGCCCTCAACTCCTGTGTTACCCGATAGAACAATTTCCACGTGGTACCTGTGACCCCTTTCTGTTCTGATATTCAGTTAAAGAAATGAAATAATTATGAAAAACCAATTAACTTTTAATTTTGCTACTTCAACGTGATAGAGCTTTACTTTGCCCTGATTTTTTTTTTTTTCCAGCCACGTAACTTAACCAAGGTGGGATAATTTGGATGAGACAGTGAGCACCTGTGTTGTTGTAGCTGGTGGTCATTAAATTTCAGATTTCAAGGTTCTTGGTCTTTCTCCAGCGTCAAGTTACACATCATAAATTTAGGCAAGTTTACAGGTGCAGTAGTGAAAGCTTATTTACAAGACTAACACAAATCCAACTTTTCCAAGTCAATGGCATGAAAATTCAAGCAGTCAGCGAAAACATTCCTGCAACTCAATGATTCTCTTCTAATTTGGGTAATCACTGGAGATTTTGTGAACTGAATTCAGTGAAGTATTAGCTGGAGTTGTTTTCAACTTAAAGTAAGCAACAAATTAAAAGGGATTTGGAGAATTTTTTTCTTGTGCTGCTCTTTACAAAAAAGAAAAACTTTTTTCATTAATTTGAGAAGATATGAGACTCCTTTAGCTTCAGAATGTACTTCAGTCATCCTGTCTCCAAAAAATAGTCCTTGGGATTATATAATGTATGCATTAGAGCTTTAATTCCTCCGTCTGAGCTGCCTAATCTCTATATAGCACAGTAGTACTGTATTTGGTCTTGTGCTACAGTTTTTATGCTCGTCTCATCCTTTCTACTAGATTGAAGTTACTCAAAAGTTGAGACCATGTTTCTCTTACATTTTTATCTCTTACAGCACCTTGCATTATAAAATATTTGCATGTAGTCATTGCTCAGTAGAACTTTGTGTTTTGTTGAATATATTGGCTTACATTAGAAAATGAATCACACTGCAGTAGAAATTCCTCTCTTATGTCAGTCTGTCTAAAATTCTCCTGTATTCCTTTTTTACCTGACAATGGAACCTGTCAGTATCAAGTTGCTGCCACTGGCCAGGTACAGTGGCTCATGCCTGTCATCTCAGCGCTTTGAGAGGCTGAGGTGAGAGGATTGCTTGAGGCCAGGAATTCACGACCAGCCTGGGCAATATAGCAAGATCTCTGTCTCTACAAAATATATATATTTATATTTATATATTTATATATAATTTTTTTTTAAAATTAGCCGGCAGTGGTGGCACATGCCTGTAGTCTCAGCTACTCAGGAGGCTGAGATGGGAGGATCACTTAAGCCCAGAAGGTCAAGGCTGAAGTGGCTATGGGTTGCACCACTGTACTCCAGCCTGGGTGACAGAGTGAGACCCTGTTTCTTAAAAAAAAAAGAAGAAGAAGAAGTTTCTGTCTCTTTATTTAGTCTACTGACCTACAACAGTATACATGTTAGGTTTTTCAAACATTTACTTTGTCTTTCTTGGTAATTTAAATTCTTTGTCATTTCTTCAAGTCAGCTTCTTAGTTCTGATGATAATTATAGTTTCTCTTCACAATACAGATTATGAAATTTTTACTCCATGATAATTTTATTTTGATCAGTTGTTTTACTATTTGGATCTTAATTGTTCTTGCCTAGAAAAGATAAGCTGCAAACACTAACATTTTTAAAACCAGAATCAATTTTAAAATACAAAGAGCTTTATAAAGGATTAATGGAATAAAAGTAATTTGGAAACTATTCAGTGAAAATTAGAATTTTCCAGCTGTAGAAATGGCCGTCATTTCCCACTTACCCTTCTCCACTCTGACATATTCTTCTCTTACAAATTTGTTTGTATAAAAATAGGCTGAGTAGATAGCTCTACAATCAGAACATAATGGTTTTCTAATTAATATCATCTTCAGAACTGTTGTTTTCCCCTTAGATTTATATTTCTCATTAATTGATAGAGAAAGACTGACATTATTTACCTAAATACTTTTGAGAACATTATTTTAAATTCTTATGTTCACTTTAGAGATTTCAGCCATAATAAGAAATCTTTTTTGTGTGTTCGCCAAATATTAAGTTTCTGTCAGCAAAAGTACATTGTAGAAAACTATAAAATTCTGGAAAGGACAAAGAATAAATTATAGAATAGTAATTTTAGATAGGTTACTCAGCTCATTTTCTGTAAGAACGTCTGGCTATTGCAATTTAAGCTTATTTCTTCCTGTATCTCCCTTTTGCAATAGATTTTGAAAAGCCATGGTAAAGATGAAGAATGTATTTTGGAAGCAGAAAATAAAAAACTAGTACAAGACCAGGAGAAACTGAAAACTGAATTAAGGAAGACTTCAGATGGTAACTTTGTGTACATGTGAAGAAGTAAAAAGACTAGCAGGATACTTTATGCTGTACACTTCACTGTTTTTCCTAAAACAAAACTAATGCCTAAATGTTCTTCTAAGATACCAAGAATGACCTATTTATAAATTCTTGTTCAAATATGAAGATAAAACATTGTGTCAGCCAAAAGAAACATGCTCTGTTATACAGAAAAACATGTAGGTGTTGAAGATCTGTGTTGTCAATACAGATGTTCTTGCCTTAGCAAAAGAGCTATGTTCCTAAAAAGTTGTTTATAAATGTGTTTTTATAAAATGAATCACATTTTTCCATCATCGTATATTCCTCCTCTCAGAGAAGCAATTGCAGGGGAACAGTTTTCTTACAAGAAAATATATTGTTTATTTCAAGCACTAATATATTCTACCTGTTAGACATAAAGAAAGCGTTCCTTGAAAGAGACAGGTAGGCACAGAGTAGGCAATCCCAATACCTGGGATGTCAGCTAAGAATTTGAGTGTCTCCTTCCAACATAACATTGCAGTGTAGGCTTGAAGTGGAGCATCCCAAGTCCATTTCCCTGAAGGCAGTGATTTCTTCTACATGAGAAAAAAAAAAAAAGTTTTGCTACTGTTTTTTTCTTAGTCAAAGAACAAATTATTTTTGTTGCATCTGCATAGCACAGAAAAGTAGATACCCCAAATTCAGTGTCATCCCAGAAAACTCTGAGTATAAGTTTGTGGCTTGACACTTTGCAACATTTCTGCATACAACAGATAGGTTTTTATGTTGGCCAGACACTGAGAAACCTCACCATCAGTTGGTGTTAAGGTACATTGTTTGGAAAGGGTTTACTTCAATCAGGATGTATTTGAATTTGAGATGGAAAACATAAAAATAAAAGCTAATTCTGTAAATAGAACAAAAATCCACCGGAGAATATTTATGTGATACAAAATTCTTTAGTCATGTTCCTACTTTTTACTTCAAGTGAAAAAAAAAAGACAGTTCAGAAGCAATAAGTTAAAAAATAAATTACCCTTATAGACAAAGTGGTATATTATGTAGTTGGCATAGTGTAGCCCAAAATTCAAGAATCTTTTAGTTGGTACTGTTGCCGTTTCTGTAATTCCAAAAGATTTAGAACATGATCAAGAAATGTTGTTGCTTATATGAAAATGAATTTAACAGTTACCTACCATTTACAACAGACATTTCAGAAGAGAAACTAGTGTTCTTTTTTTAACCCTGCATAAAATATAGCTACTAATTCTTTTGAAGAATGAAACCATCTATTTCCAAAACACAAAAATATTGCTTCAAAATCCTGCTTTCTTTTTTCTGTATCCACCAAGAATCTCTTTTCTTATGTTGTAAGCAGGGTGGTACAAAAATAAAAGAGACAAGAGTGTATGTGTACTACACTTTTCTTAACCCTGCTCAATTTAGTTTCTCTTTTCATCTTTCAAAAATTCCAGCTCTGAGATATTTTGAGCTTTAACTCTTCAAATCTGGCATAAAACTTAACTTAGTATTACATGAGCATTTCTTTAAAAGACAAAATCAGATTTTAGAGAAAATGAACTCTTTTGACAATGTAAGCATTGTGTTTACAATCTGATAACAAGTGGTACCAGCTTCTGTGTTTGAAGTATAGACTGCAGAGTACTTTCGAAGTGAATTAGTGTTCAGGTAAAGGCAGATTTTACCTGTTTGAGTGTGTCCTGTTTGGTTCTGGCAAGATATATAATATTTTATGAACACATTTTATTTGCTCTATGTTTTTTTAAAAACTAACATTTGTAATGACCTTGAGAAGATCAAAGTTCCATTTCTAAAGAGAGTGTTTCCTTGGTCATGTTCTGTTGACCTAAACCAGTTAAATTCAGTAAGGTAAGAACTAAAAAAATATATCAATTAATAGTGCATGATTTGGATGAATTCAGTGGTACAATACTTTGTGCACAGTACCACTCAAAAATATTCACTGATTTCTAAATATTGAGGGTGTTAAGGTGACAAGGCTTAAGAAAGATTTAGAAAGGGATCTTATATTTGAAAATTGAGTAAAAAAGCAATGTTTTCTTTTCTTACAGGAAAATAGGGTGAATTTTCTTATCCTTCATGTTACTTAAATCTAAGTGAAACACTTTCTCCCAAGTATATTAGTGGAAACAAAACGTAAATACAAATGTTTATTTAAGCTAGTTAGCCCACATTTAAAAAGTGGCATTCTGTAGGCAGCTACTAAGAACACTCTATCAGTTGTGGCAAACACCTTCAGTTTTTAACCTCCAACTCCTATTTTGACCAGAGTTTGTAAACTATTAGCGGTGCTTCTGTGCAATAATATCACCCTAGCACAGACATTGTATTTAGTGGGAAAACCTTCTGATTTCCAAGGAGATTGGCTTTAAAGGTCTCTTCCAGGAAAACTACTTATTTTCATAAATGAATACCTTCCTTTATTCTTTTTTTTTTTTTTTTTTTTGAGATGCAATCTCACTCTGTCGCCCAGGCTGGAGGGCAGTGATGGGATCTGGCTCACTGCAAGCTCCGCCTCCTGGGTTCACACCATTCTCCTGCCTCAACCTCCCGAGTAGCTGGGACTACAGGCGCCCACCACCACGCCCATCTAATTTTTTGGTATTTTTAGTAGAGACGGGATTTCACCATATTAGCCAGGATGGTCTCCATCTCCTGACCTCTTGATCTGCCCGCCTTGGCCTCCCAAAGTGCTGGGGATTACTGGCGTGAGCCACTGTACCCAGCCTCCTTTATTCTTGTAACTAGAAATATGTAGCATTCAGTCATTGCATGCATCCAAGCAATGATAAAAGTAAATATGGTTTAAAAAGTGATTGAGCTGCATGTGGAAATGTCTGTTCTTCATTCTTTTAGGAGCAGGAATACGTATAGATATAAAAAACATGCCATATTTTAGAAGGAATTCTTAGGGCTGCCGATCTTGTAATAAAGGTCGAATTAGCAGTGTATGTCTCCTACATAAAGGAAAAGAGAAAACAGTAATTGGGGGAAATTGCTTGATGATGCCTTTCTTCTCTTTGTTTCCTGCTTTCCTTTGTTCCTTCTTTGTTTCATCAGCAATTGTTTTGTTTTGTTTTGTTTTTGAGACAGAATCTCACTGTTGCCCAGGTTGGAGTGCAGTCATGTCTTACTGCAACCTCAAACTCCTGGGCTCATGCGATCCTCCCACCTCAGCCTCCTGAGTAGCTGGGACTACATACGTGCACCGCCATGCCCGCCTAATTTTTTAAATTTTTTGTAGACACAGGATCTCGCTTTGCTACTTCATCTGGTCTTGAACTTCTGGCTTCAAGCCCTTCCTCCTCAGCCTCCAAAAATGCTGGGATTACAGGCGTGAACTGCTGTGCCTGGGCCTCATATATTTTTAAAAGAACTTTTCAAGTAATTCATTTATTGTAAAGTCATTTAATGTGGAGCATAATTAACACTTTCCTTAAAAAGAATGCCTCTTGAGGATAAAGCAAACTTTAAATAAATTTCTTAAAGCATATACTAACAAATCAGAAACTGAGTGTGAAGACCTATTATGGGTCCCTAAGTATTAGCAGCATATGATAGACATACTAGATTTGGACCAGGAAATAGAACCCCCTTAGTCCTCTACTTAAAATAATGATAATTAAACTCTCTTCCTGGATAAATGCTTTCATATCATCTTGACATACCTTGAACAAAACTAAAATTACGTTTTACAGACCAACTTTAATACCCTTGAAGAAGTTAAGTTTTTTTTTACCTTTTATTGCCAGTTAACATGGGGACCAGATAGTGAAAAGTAGCTGAAGTGCTTTTCAAGAGAAATTGGAGATCAAGACAAGATAGAAAATTACAGGGGAATTGCTGTTCTATATACCCAAAACCCTAAATTCCTGCCTCTTGAGTGTTAAGAATAAGACATAAGCTTTGTATACAAGTTTAAAACAATAGGATTTCCAGTTTCGTACAAATGAACCACATATTCATCTAAAAATAAATTTTAAAAGTTTACCCTAAGCATGTTTTACAGTGGTAAATTTTCATGGACATGAACTCGGTTATCTTTTACCTACAGTTATATCAAAGCCACCAGCTTATTTTAAAATTATTAATGCTTAAAAACAGTTTGCTGTTTTTGGTCATATGATTTTTTTTGTTTTTTGGTTTTTACTTTGTTGCCTTTTAATGCACTTTTGTGATTTAAATAAGAAAAAAACATATTGTTTCTTATTTGTTTTCATGTCTGGAAGTTTCTGCTTCATTGACATCTTTTTCCCTTCTTGTATCAACTGGAAAAAAAAAAAAAACTCCACATTAAGAAATAATAGTATAGTTTATTTGATGGTTGCGCCAATAGGCAATATATAATTAATAGTATTTTAATTACTTAAAGCAAATAAAACTCATGACCAGTCCTTTTATTTAGGTAAATAAAGGATTTATTAGTATTTATTAGTTCACCTCTGTGTTATTTTCACGTACTGATATTATTGTCAAAACAGAAAAAAGGGTTTGCTCAGTATCAGACTACTTTTCTTGGACTAATATGTAATGGTGATATTTCATCCTGTTTGGTTCCCTGTTACATTCCCATTTAGTTGTGACATTTCCCTTTCCTGTGAGCTTCTTATCTGTTATCAAGGCCTATACTCGTAAAATAAACTATATGTCTTTCAGTAACCAGGAGGAATAGCTATAAGGAAGATATTAAGACAGAAATTCAAAGATACCTTATATATTATTCACAGTACTAGCAAACATAGCGATGTCTACCCTGAGGAAAAGCTTTTATAATCTCTACAGAGGGACATTAAAGCAAGAGAAAACAGTTTCTTCTCAGAAGAGCTTGTAGTCCAGATGGTGAACCAAACATATGTACATAAAGGGATTCATTTCCTCCCCAGTGTGAAACATGGGCTAGTCTACCAAAAACATGAGTGGAGAGTGCTAAATGCATACTGAATCAAGGAATGTTCCAGGTGATAAAGATGTAATCAAGCACAATTCTCTAAATGTGTTGATGGACATGGAATGGCAGAAAAATGAGTGACATGATACTACTGTTCTGAGTGAGAAGAGCAAAGCAAAAAGCAGAGTGGTCTGTTAGAAGTCGATGTGTCACACTAGGTGCAGTGAATGATAATGCTGTATGGTTAAGGGGTCCATTGATGTAGCCCCTAAGAGGTCAAAGGAGATGATTACGTTGAATGCCTTGGTGTTCTTTTCTACTGTCTTATTCTATACCTAGATATGCATGTTTACTACAATCCTTCATGGTAAATACTTTTCTAATGATAACAGCTTATGGCAAGTTCATGTTTATTGCCAAGTGAGGTACAAAAATTAAACTGGACAACTCTAGTTTTAAAACTTTCAATTAGGAAAAAACACTAAACTATTAATAGTGGTTTTCCTTAGCATGTACAACAAATGACTTTTTCCTGAAGTTTAAATTATTTTCTACAATGAATTTATTTTGCTTAATGAAAAAGATAGCTTTTTATTGTAAAAAGAATTTAAAATTAAAAAAAAAAAAAAAACCTCTCCCAAATACCCAGGTAATCTAGGGTGGTAGCTTTTTGGCTTGAATTATCTAATTAATTGGCCATATTCCAACTTTACTTTGTGAGTAGACCCTAAATATTAGAAGCTGTTCATATAGCTTTTGCTAAGTTATATGAATTACGTTGCAAAATCTGAGGATACACTGGGTAATCTTGGCGAAGTCATTGACTCTTTTTAGGCCATAGTTTTCTCCTTTGTAAAATGAGAGACCAGACTAGTTAAACTTTAATGTCTATTATATATCTCCAAATAATGTAATTAAGCACAACTGACCATCAAGAACTGTTTTCATTGTTGGCTTTTTGACCCTTAAAATTATATTTATTTTTCATGAGAAAAATATTTTCACAGTAACTTCCCTTTCTCCAAACTTAGAAAATTCAGCAGGTGATAAATTAAGCCATATTCATCACTTTTGAAGAATGTTTCATGCAATCTTAGGATCTTTAGGACAGGATCTGGCAGGTTTTATGCATCTGTTAGCTCACAACACAAGTGTGCTGTGTGAAATGAGACCACAAGTCTTAAATATAGAGCTTTGGGAGAAGAGAGGATATGCCAGTAAGTAGAACCAATTCTCATTAGTGTTAGAGCGTGGCTGTTTAGAACATTTATTAGAACCATTGATATCCATTGATATGGAATAATAAAACTTTGCAGAAGAAGAGAAATGATTTGAGTAAAGAAATTAGCATGGTCTTTTCATTATAATTATGTTAGGGAAATTAAAAAAAAGGTACTAGATCTCTAGAGGTCTTCCCAGCTCTGAGAGCCTTTATTATAAAAGGGAGTATTTATCTGGAGCACCTTTTACTTTTTTTTATTTTATCAAAGTTTTACATATATATTTTTTTAAAGCAAAATAGTAACACAAGGCTTATAATGAAAAAGAGCAGTCTCCTTTAGTAAAGACAGGGTTTCACCATGTTGGCCAGGCTAGTCTTGAACTCCTGACCTCGTGATCCACCTGCCTCGGCCTCCCAAAGTGCTGGAATTACAGGTATAAGCCACTGTGCCTGGCCTGGATTCCATGTTTTCTACTTTTGTATAGGTTTTGAAAGTCACAGAGGTAATGTGCCAGCTTTCATCACATTATATCAAGAGTACATATTATTTACATAACTTGTCAGTTTTGATGTTGACCTTGATCACCTGGCTAAAATAGTGCTTGTCTAGTTTCTGAACTGTAAAATTACTCTTTTGCCTCCTTTTTCCATACTGTAATCTTTTTGAATCACTGTTCACAGCCCACACTTCAGATCAGTGTGCAAATGAGTGGATTAAAAAAAGAAAAAAAAGAAGGGAAGTTATGCTCAACCTCCTTGAAAGTAGAGTATCTGTGTAAATTGTTTGGAATTCTTCTGCATAGATTTGTCAGTTCTCTACCATTTGTTTGTCAGTATGGACTAATACGTATTTATTTTATAATTTGGGTTATAATTTAATACTACTTTAGTTTATTGTTCAGGTTGTCCAGCTTTCGCCATTGGGAGCTCTTTCATTTGGCTCCTGTGTCCCTTTGACGTATTACCATTTTTTTTTTTTTTTTTTTTCCATTTTTGGAGCACTTGCCTACTTTCTGACATTATAAGATACTCCAGGCTTATCTTGCACATTTCCTGCCCCATTCTTAGAATCAGTTTACAGGGTTTTTTTTTAATTGAGCTGGATTCTGTGGTACTATTTATTTATATTTTATTTTTGATTCTGAAGTAGTATGAGATATTTGTAACATGAGTATATTTTCATCGAAATATTTCAAGAATGGTCTATTTGCTGTGTTACAGCTATCCTGAGTATTTTGGTTTTAGATTGAAGGTGTTTTTATCTTGTCTCAACCAAGATTCCTATGAGGTGACTAAAGTAACACTTTGTGTTGTTCACCTGACATTTCTCATTTCCAAGTGAACTGTTTACACACAAGTGAATTTTTCAAATGCTTAAAGCTTACATTTTTCATTTATTCATTGTTTCATTCCTTCAAAGAACATATTTCAAGCACTTACCAATACTAGGCAATATGCTAAGTACTCAGACAGACAGATAAGACACAGCTCTGTTTTTTGAGTAGTCCATAGTCTAGTAAGGGCATAGTTGCCCTTCAATTCAATACATGCTGTGGTGACACTTGAGTTGTAGTAGAATCCAACACTGGAGATCAAGGACACTTTCTTGACATTTTAAAGGATGACATCAGTTAGCCAGATGAAATAGGAGGAGATGGACAAGATGTTATAACAAAAATGAGCAGGTTGTTACCAAAGGAATATGGCACTTTTGAGGTACTACAAGGAGCTCAAGGCAACTGGAGTGTAAAATAAGATGGAGCTAGTGGAGAGAGTTGAGCAGTAGGCCTAGAAGCCATCATGAAGGGCCTCATATGCCATGTTTGTGTATTAACGTTTTCAGGGCGCTCTTAGAGGGTTTTTAGGCATGAGAGCAATCACTTTGACAGCATTATAGACAATGGATTAAAGTAACTGGGCAACTATGTGAGAAATCCACTTAATCTAATCTGGAAATGAGGACAGTGTTCACAGAGCTGGAGTGGAATGTATGAATTGGAGAGCTATAAAGGAAGTGAATCAACAAACTTTATCAACAGATGGGTATGAGGTTAAAAGAGATTAGGTGTTGATTGAAGTGATGAATAAAACATAAACCTTTACCTACACAGACCTGACAATATAGGCATGTACAAAAAAATGATAATATAATTAAGCCACAATTTATGTCCTTACTGAGCAGAAGTTTGTGTGTCTACTTGCCAAGTATCTTGGAGGCATTACTGTAGATTAACAATCCAATAAGTGATCACTGGCAAAGGAATAGTACATGTGAGGATTAAATACTAAATAGCTCCAGTGTATCACACTCTTGAATTCTCAAAAAGAGAACCAAATAAATTGGAAAGAAACCAACACTAGACGTTTGGAAATTTTTCAAATAAAATATGTTTTCCTCTGGCTCAATCCTTACAGCTATTGTACAACAGCCCAACTTTAGCTGTCATGCCAACACCTCTAAAAACTTCCATTTCCTGGCAGAGCTTAACTGGCAGTGTTTGTTATCTCTGGTCGAAATCACAGTGATACAATACATTTACACGGTGCGTTAGTCTCACCTGCTCCTCTCACTGTGTAAATAGCTCCATAAGTGAACATTTAACACTTGGAAAGGCAACAAATATTTTTGCTTATTATGTGTCACTGTAACATAGTTGAAGTTATTTTCCATATTAACAAATGATGCATGTGCCTTTAAAAATATCTAATGAACCATTACCTAGGACATAACAGTCTCTTATTGAATCTAGCCAATATTCTTATGCAATATCTCAGTATTTCCATAAAGCCACTGGCAAGTGATAGCAGCCCATTTTTGCAGTTAAGAAAATTGAAATAGTGACTTAGATGTATCATCTAAAGCCTCCTTGTCCAATAATATTTTTCTTATATATGCTGTTTCCAAAATAATATGGCTCAAAATAAAACAAGCATATTCACATGTCAGATAACAAGTTTATATAATCCCTTAGTTACAGATGCAGTTGCAAAAGGAGGTGGAAGGCATCCAAAACACAATATTATAATTTTTATAAAATGAGATAAAGGACTGGGAAACAGTCCAGGATGTGTCTAGACAATAATAGCCTCCCCTAATTGGAGTGATAGTATTCATTAGATTTGTTAATATCCACTGAAATACAAAATGAAATAAGAAACAGTTCATACCCTGGCTTAATAAGTGGCAGAAAAGCAGTATTTGTCTGCATTTGTTCCGTTAATAGCTTTATACTGGTAGTAACCAGAAGAAACTCCTAGATAGGCTGTACAAGTGGTTTTGTAGCTTCTTTTGAAAAGGAACTACTGGGTTGATATCTAAGATATATTAAATTTATTAAATAATTTATTAATGTCAGAAATTCAAGTATAAATCATTTTTAACATTAAGACCAACTCCTGTTCATTACAAGGGCCTGACCAACTGTCTTAGTAGAAAGTACTATAGACTCAGTAGCTTATAAACAACATCAATTTATTTCTCACAGTTCTGGTGACTGGGAAGTCTGAGATCAAGGCCCCAGTGAATTAGGCCTCTGGTGAGGGCCTGTTTCCTGATTTATAGATGGTACCATCTTTCTATGTCCTCACCTAATGGAAAGGGAAAGGCAGCTCTCTAAGGGCCTCTTTTTATTAGGGCATGAATCCCATTAATGAGGGCCCCACCCTCATGACCTAATCACTCCCCAGCCACGCCTCCCAATACTATCACATTGGTAATTAGGTTTCAACACATGAATTTTATGGAGAGACAAGCATTCGGACCATAACAACAACATTCCTAAAACTACCATTGTAGGCCAGGGGCAATGGCTCACACCTGTAATCCTAGCACTTTGGGAGCCTGAGGTGAGAGAATTGCTTGAGGCCAGGAGTTCAAGACCTGCCTGGGCAACATAGTGAGACCTCATCTCTACAAAAAATTTAAAAATTGACTGGGGTGGTAGAGCAAGACATTGTCTTAAAAAAAAGACACCATTGCAGGCTAGTCAGCCATTATTAGGTTGTGGAATCTACTGTGCATTTTATGTACCAGAAATCCAGGGTCTTAAACTTTTTTGCTGAGTTCTGAAGATAACACCACCGTGCATCATATTTTTCAAGTAGCCTGTAGGAAATGCCTTGTAGAACCCAAATTGAAAACTAATATATAACTCTTTATGTTGTGAAGGTGGTCCTAATGAAATCTAACGATCCCCAAAAGCATCTTCCATGCCTGACTCATACCTTTAGCAAGTGATATCAATTAAATTTGTCAAAATCAATCTTTAATACCTTATTTAGAATTATGCAGCTATAGAAGGAACATGGAAGAAATTACAGAGCTGTGCTGACCAATATGGCTAGCTACTAGCTACATGTGGGTGTTTAAATTTAATTGAACTTAAATTGAAAATATAGGTCCTCACTTAAGCTAGCCACATTTAAAGTTCACAGTAGCCACATTTAAGTAGTGACTACCGTATTGACAACACAGATGTAGAACTATGTAGAACATTTGACAATACTGTCTAGAAATACTGATACAAAAAGCATTTTAGTTGATAATGGCTTATGTATTTATATAAAAATGCCTATATGATGACTTCTCAAGAGAAAAGATTGTTTATAACTAGATCCTATAATTTTATTTCATTGTGCCAGAAAAGTAGCTTTTAAATTTATAAATTCTGCTTTTTTCCCTTAAACTCCTACCCTAAAAGACTTCCAAATGTAGAACTTCTGAAGGCTGCATATGATATAGAGCTACTTCAGGATTCCCAGAGTTTGGAAAAATGATTTCTGAAAGCACTATATGAGATAAAATTTTCAAGTATGACAACTTTACTTTTGCTGACCCATGTTGTGCTGCTCTTCTACATATTTTGCTCATTAGTACCTTCTTCACAATGTATTGTTTTATATATATATATATTTATATATATATTTTTTATTTACTTCTAAGGACATGGATCTGCTGACATTGTAGCTCCTTGGTAGGCAAAGGTCAATATATAGTAATTCTTGTGTGCCATTATCTTGAGGAGCAGGATGCTTACATAGACTAAATTGTCTTCCTATATATTGCTTCTTTAGTTACAGAGGTTAAAACTGTAAGTATAAAATGGAAAAACCAGTGAGGGACAGAGAAACTTTGGATGTGATGGGCCTCTGGATGCCCTGAGAAGCATTTAATATCACTTATATTCATATGTAAGTGGATGTATGACCTGAATTTAATCATGAGGAAACATCAGACAAAAACAAAGTGAAGAACATTCTATCTGAAAGTGGCCTGTATTCTTTAAAATGTCAATGTCATGAAAGATGGGGAGAAGAGGGCTGTGATAATGGTGGGGAATTATTCCAGATTAAAAGAAATTAAAGAGACATGATAACTAAATGCAATATGTGATCTAGCACTGTATCCTGGACTGGCAGTGGAAAAAATGCTAAAAAGAAATGATTGGGACAGTTCCAAAAATTGGCATATGGATGGTAAATTAGATTTATAGTATTGTATTCATATTAAGTTTCCTATATTTGGTGACTATACTATGGTTATGTTAGATAATATTTTGTTTCTGGGAAGTACATTCCCAGAAATGTATTAAAGAGTAGAGGGGCATGATACCTGCACCTTATTCTCAAATGAGTCAAGAAAATAATAGTGTGTGTGAAGAGAGAATATGATAACAAATGTAGCACAATGTTAACAGTGGATTTGAGTAAAGACTATACAGGAGTTCTCTATTTAAGTCGTGTAACTTTTCTATGAATTTGAAATTATTTTGAAATAAAAATAAAACTCTATTCGATATTTTCTAGCCCTTTCCAAGGCACAAAATGATGTGATGGAAATGAAGATGCAGTCAGAGAGACTTTCGAAAGAATATGATCAACTCCTGAAAGAACACTCTGAACTTCAGGTGGGTGTGACATGCACTTTATGCATCTAAATGTTTTGAAATAGTAATTACCTAAGTAAATTATTTGGGTTATTTGTCCCTAACTAATCAAGATGATGTACTTAATCCTGACTTTGTTAAATGATTTAAATAAGCCAGATTTTTACCTAGAGGGTAAAGATTAGTACATTGCAGGAAAATACAAGATAATTATAAGGAATTGCTGACGTGCATATTTACAGCATTCCAGTTTTGGTGAACTTTTAAGCAAAAGAATTAAGCCACAAAAATGGCAGCACTGGAAAACAGACTGGTTCTAGAAAACATGAGTTTTGCTATTTGGGATGTTTGCCATATTCATGCCAAAATGAGGCCAGAATTTCAAGTTCCACATCACACTACTCTCGTATCAGTGTTTTAGACATATCAGGCCAAAGACTTTAGCATTCAAATTTATTATTTACCTCCAAATGTTGATTTGAAAGATGGAAATGGGAAAAAAAATGTTTCATTGTTAAAGCCACAAAGTCAGATCTGGGCCATAGGTTTTCTTTCTCTTTCTCTCTAATCCAAGAAAAGAAACATTTATCCCTGTTAGGCTTGTCTTTCCTCCCTCCCTTCTGCTACCAGCCAGTAACCTGAGCTGATTACTGATCAATTGGGAAAGAGACCATTCCAGAGGCAGCCCTGGCCTTCCTTCCCAGTTTCTCCCAAGACAGACTGATTGGGCTTGTCTTCAAAATTTGGCAGCCTTTGTGGCTTTCAGTCAGGCCTTTTTACAAATGATGGCTTTTTATTTCACTGTACACATTTCCCTGCATCTTAATGGTCATGGTATCTCCAAGGCTCAGCACTGTTCCTGGCACAAGGCAAGCAGGCACTATACTCATGGACTTTGGAGTCAGACATACCTGGAATACCTACCTATACCTGGCCGCATGCTAGGTTTTTTTATCTCAGGCAGGTTATAGCATCCCTTTGGGGCTCACTTCTTTCATCTATAAAATTGGAACAATAATGATGCCTGGCTCACTGGATTGTTAAGAGAACTAAATAAAATGTGTAGGTTTTTTAGCACTATGCCTTACTGACAGTAAACACTCAAGAAATGATAGCTATTATCATCATCATCTGTATTACTTCATCTGTAGGAATTTTGCTGAAAGAATGACTTATTCTCAACCAACGACTTTGGCCTTGGTTTAGAGCCAGTCATGAAGTAATCTGAAGCACATGTTTGTAATCTGATAGTTCCGCTTGGTTTGCATGTTTGTTTTAACTAGCCTACTTTGACAATAGCAGGAGACAGAGTAGCCAGAGAAGGGTGAATACCCTGTATGCTCCAATCCCAGGAACACTAAGGGCTCAGTTCACATGGCCTGGAGCAGATAGGTAGATTGTCAGCAAGACCACCCCTTCCCCAGCTCGAAAATAGAGATCCTAAAATTGCTGACCTATTCAGGGCATGATCATTATTCCATGGTATCTTTCAAGATCCACGTTGGAAAATGAAGAAGTCACTTCAGAGACCTCTTGCCTAGAAATACAACATTTTCCCCCTGTTTGTGAGATTAAGGTTTACTCGACCAGGTTGAGTATCGACATTAGTGGACTTTGCCGTGATGTCAGACATACTTAGATCCTTGAATGGAGAAAGGAAAACCAGAAGTATGCCCTCAATTTCTTATGGCCAGTATCCACTGTTGAATGTCTCCATTGTGGTAACAGCCATTGGTTCTCTCAATTCTGAAGAATGTATGTAACAGTGAGATTTCCTCAACCCATTTCCTCCCCGCAAAAAAGCCACAGTCAGCCTGGAGCTGCTGAATTCTTGGTAAAGGATGTAGAAAGCTTTTAAGAGTGATTCCTGACTGGGCATGGTGGCTCATATCTTTCTTTAATCCCAGCACTTCGGAAGGTCGAGGCGGATCATGAGGTCAGATCAAGACCATCCAGGCTAACACACTAAAACCCTGTCTCTACTGAAAATACGAAAAATTAGCCAGGTGTGGTGGCAAGTGCCTGTAATCCCAGCTACTTGGGAGGCTGAGGCAGGAGAATCACTTGAACCTGGGAGGTGGAGATTGTAGTAAGCCGAGATCGCACCACTGTAGTCCAGCCTGGGTGACAGAGCGAGACTCCATCTCAAAAAAAAAGAGTGATTCCTTCCCAAGAACATAGTTGTTATACCTGTTTCCGTGGAAAAGACCTCGTCCCAGATTATGCCAGACACCATGCCAACAGTAGGGCCTTGTTTGATAGCACATTTAGGACTTGATCTAATTTCTGTTTGTATCCAATTTTTGAAATATTTATTAGATGACATTTGTTGAGAGTATGCTCTGGACTAAGCACTTGGCTAAGGGCTTCATATATGTTGTTTTGTTTATTCTCCATGACAGCTCAGTAATTGAAACTATTTTAATATCCCTATTTTGTGAATGAAGAAACTGAGACCCAGAATGTTATATAATTTACCCAAAGTTACTAGAAAGTGATAGCATTCAAAGTCAGAGAATCTTTCTCCAGAACCTCCGTCATTAACCACTATGTTCTTTGGCCTTTGCTGGTCATTGGATTGTGTTCTTAGATCCATTCTACTCTCACCACTGCTTTACTCTGTATCTCTGCGAGGTCTGTTTCCAAAGCTTCCTTGCTGTCTGACTCAGTCTGGGCAGGTTTAGCCAGTGGCAGGCACTAGAAGACTGAAGGCAGGAGGAAGGAGAAGGCCGGGGATTTCTTCTACTCTCTCCGCTGTAGGGGCCTTCTCCTTTTGGCTCCAGTTCCTTCCCTCCATGGTCTCAGGTCCCACTGGGCAGCTTCTACTTACTGGCCTTCACACCTGGGCTCCATAACCTCATCCCTCCAGCCCAAGAAGTGGTGGTAGCTTTTATACTATTGATAATCCCAGAGGTGCCTTACCACCTTGTTTGATGTGTATACTTTTTCATCACCTCTAAAACCAGTTTCCCATAATATCTCTGTTTGAAGAAAAAAAAAATCTCAGCTCCATAGTATACCACTTCTGTAACCCACAGGTGATTCATTTGACATCTGTGCTTCTCAGGTACTTTAATACTTAAATAAAGGTTATAATACCTTATGAAAATTAAAGCAGATCCTGTATAAGAAAGCACTTTATATATTTCTTTTTTTTTTTTTTTTTTTTTGAGACGGAGTCTCGCTTTGCCGCCCAGGCTGGAGTGCAGTGGCCGGATCTCAACTCACTGCAAGCTCCGCCTTCCAGGTTTACGCCATTCTCCTGCCTCAGCCTCCCAAGTAGCTGGGACTACAGGCGCCCGCCTCATCGCCCGGCTATTTTTTTGTATTTTTTAGTAGAGATGGGGTTTCACCATGTTAGCCAGGATGATCTCGATCTCCTGACCTCGTGATCCGCCCGTCTTGGCCTCCCAAAGTGCTGGGATTACAGGCTTGAGCCACCGCGCCCGGCCACTTTATATATTTCTAATCAAGAATGCTATTTATTATGTCCTGATTGGTTACATTTTTTTCCTTCACCTACCCACCCCCCACCATTGTCCAATATGAGACCCTGTATAAGTTTCTCAGATTTAGATATCATCGAGTGCCCTGTTTGTTTTGTTCTGGGTTTTTTGTTGTTGTTCATTTGTTTTGTTTCGTTTTGTTTTTTGAGACAGTGTTTCACTCTGTCACCCAGGCTGGAGTTCAGTGGCACAATCTCAGTTCACTACAACCTCCACCTCACCAATTCAAGCGATTCTTGTGCCTCAACCTTCTGAGTCACCATGTGCAGCTAAGTTTGGCATTTTTAGTAGAGACAGGGTTTCGCCATATTGGCCAGGCTGGTCTCGAACTCCTGACCTCAAGCAATCCGCCCACCCGGGCCTTCCAAAGTGCTGGGATCATGGGTGCAAGCCCCCATGCCCAGCCGAGAACCCTTTTCTTTAACTCTTGAGTTTCAATGTTCACCATCTGAGCCCTGCTTGAGAAGCAAAAGATAGTTATAGATCCTCTATGGTAAAAAGCTCTATCAAATTGTCCTCATGAATTTTACTTCTGTTGTCAAACTAATCTTAGCAGGCCGGGCGCGGTGGCTCAAGCCTGTAATCCCAGCACTTTGGGAGGCCGAGACGGGCGGATCATGAGGTCAGGAGATCGAGACCATCCTGGCTAACACGGTGAAACCCCGTCTCTACTAAAAATACAAAAAACTAGCCGGGCGAGGTGGTGGGCGCCTGTAGTCCCAGCTACTCGGGAGGCTGAGGCAGGAGAATGGCGTGAACCCGGGAGGCGGAGCTTGCAGTGAGCTGAGATCCGGCCACTGCACTCCAGCCCAGGAGACACAGCAAGACTCCGTCTCAAAAAAAAAAAAAAAAAACTAATCTTAGCTATTGAATTATATCCTAAGGTTCTTTGGAACTAACTTTCTGAATTTTACATAGTTGACATACTTTCAGTGGAACAATCAGAAAACAAAGGATTATTAAAATATTAAGGAAACAAAGGTTAAAGAGGGAAATGCTGATTTCTTTACTGTAAACAGATCCCAATTTGCATATTTTACATCCTTTTGGATTTCCCCATCTGATCTCCTCCCTGTTATAGGCACTAAATAAATATTAGAAAACCATCCCTTCAAAACATGTAGTCTTTACCTTTCCTTATTTGCCCTACCTTTCTTCTAAAAAAAGAAAAACAGAACTAACTAGAGATTTTTGGCTGCACAAAAGCATCAGCACCTGCCAGGTTTTAAATTTCATTTTGGAAAATCAGCCATCACTTAAGGGACTTGTCCCTTCATTAAAGCTTTGATTTTTATCAAAAGGGGCCACACCTGTAAACCTGTGAAAATAGTATGTTTACCTCCTATACTGTTGTCGTCTTATCTGATTGCAAAAGTTAATGTTACTAAAGTTGCTACGGAAGCATTAATGTTCAGCCTGAAAAGAGCTTGACGAACTTCTTTATACAAGCAATAACACTCTGCAACCCCATTTTATGAGATCTTTTTCTTGATGTAGACATTTACTTTCTTAGCACAAGTGATCTCTTAAGATTAATTTCTATTCCATTTTCCTTCAGTTTTAAATGATGTATTATAGTCATCTTTATAACATGATCAGCTGAGTATAATTTGAGAAGTCAGTTCTGTTGGCAAATATCTGAAGGACAAAATCAAAGCCACCCTAGCTGGGATTTTTGTCCCTTCCTTCTTTTCGTTTGCCAAAAAGCTTAATTGGGTTAACAGTAGGGGAATTTTAGAAATCATGTTTTCCTGGTGTAACCTGTGAAACAAAAGCAAAATAGATTAAGGCAAGGGGAAAAATGAACTTACCAAGAGCGTTCTTTTTCCTAAGTAAAAACCACAAATTTTATAGTTTTTAAAATTTTAGACTGTCTCAATCCTTTTTTTCACATTTAATTATTCTCATAAGTATACATAGAAGAGAGAATGTTTTTTAAAAGTCCTTGTCATGTCTATGAATTGTTTCTCTTTGCTGTACTACATAAATCATATTTTTTTTCCTTACAGGATCGTTTAGAAAGAGGCAACAAGAAAAGACTGTGAACTTTATAAAAGACGCTTGCAATATACTGTGTCAAAATGAGAATTTTGTTATGTTAGCCTCTAGGAAATTTAAGTTCAGAAAAATGCACTATGACCAGTTCGTAATTTTTTTTAATGTCACACCTAGGTTATATTGTAATGGCATTATCAAAATATTTGATGATGTTTCAGATATATTGTGAAGTCTGTATTCCAGCTCTTAAGAAAAATAAAAGCATGTTAAATACCATATTTACATATTGATAATGTCACTGATACATGGTGGCTGTTTACCAATAAAAAGAAAAAATTCCTTGGCTGGTTACTTCCAAAATTAGAAGTTTTAAGTTGCACGAAACCATTAATAGCCTTGAAAGCTTTGATGAGTTTTCAGTAATGATCACCTATTTAATCAGAGGATGGTGTGTTTGAAAATAGTGTTCAATATCAGCAAATTTGTACAAGGGAATGTAAATAAGGATAACTGATCAGAGTTATCCACTGTATTTGTAAGAAAGAGTCAGAAAAAACAATGACCTTAGTTTTTTTTAAGCCTGATGATACTATGGTTTACTCTAATAAGATAGCTATATTGATAATTATATTTTTGTTATTGTGCCCCTGCACATTTTGGTCTGTTTTTTGTTGATATTTTTGTTAATAACACATAATTAGTAACCACTCTACTGTTTCAAGTTAATCTAGTAATAGAGTTTACCCATATTTGTATAACTGCTATACCACTGAACTGCATTTATTTTACAACAGTGTAGAATTCTTGACAAGTTAACGTAGAACATATCCAGAAAGCAGTATTTGTTTCCCTTGGTTGTGAGAGTAACTAGCTATATAAATATTACCTCAAAAATACATACACTGGAATCACACAGTCTTTCTACAATGTTTCTATATTCTGAAAGTTAAATATTAAATGCAATTTTTCCATTCAAATATTCATTTAGAATTTCCTTTAGAAGATGACAGTGATTATAGTATTAATATGATTTCAGTTGTTCCAGTGTTTAGACATGAAATCATCTTCCTTGTCTCATAAAAACCTAAATATTTAAAAAAAGGAAAATAATTACTGGAGTTTTTATTTCTCTTGTCTTTGTTTCGTCCTCTGTTTATTATAATTTTAGTACCAACTTCACACCTAGCTAATTTTTTTCATCATAAAGTGGATGAAATGAGCAAGTACATAAAAATTTTATTTCAGATAAAAGTCAGGAGTTACTGCTAAAAAACAGACATGTAGGAGACGTTCAACAGGAGTAAGAAATGGGAGTTAGACCATATGGGCTGACAAGACCATAAATAACAAGAAAAGGGAGTGCTGAAATAGGAGAGAACTGAACAAATGTTAGCTCAAAGTATAGACTTAGAGATATCGAAGTAAGAGCTATCTGGGTAAATATATAGATATTGAGTGCTTGGAATCCTAGCCTACTATGTGAAAATTAAGTCTAATATCAGAATAACATACAGAAAAGTAGAAAATGCAGTTTTAAAATGGGCAGAGTTAAAATCTAATCCCAGCTTTATCGCTTATTTAGCCATGCTAGCCTAGGCCTCTATTTCCTTGTCTCCAAAATGGGAATAATAAAATTTAGATCAGGATTACTATATAAACAAAGACAATACAGTGATTCTCAAAGTTGTTCAGACTGTATAGTAAGGAGAAAGTCTGGGTGGACTTTGAAAAGCTTGAAGATTTGAAAGATTCCCAAAAAAGCATTTTGAAGTTTACATTTAAGGGACCTAGGACCTCAACCATCTCAAGTTTACAGGTCTGAAACTTTAGACCTCAAAAGTTTGAGCAGTTTTTCCAAGGCAACATTGATAGTTAGATTTAGGGCCAGGATGTAAGTCTAGAATTTAGGTATCCTGATCCCCCAGATATCGCTCTTCTGTTTATACGCAGACCAGCTATAATTTATTAAACAAAATATTGCAATGTGTTAGTCAGTTGTGGCTCCAGAGCCTGTGCCCTTTACCACCGTACCCAACTGTTTCACGTACTATGTTTGTTAGTTTTTCCTAGTACTCTCCTTAATAATGGTGGTGTTTAGAAAATTGTATTATATAAGTAAATATTTATTTCATGGATTTAATTATGTTGCATGTTAAATTACTTTCCTTCCCATTGTCAGTAATGACTTGTTTATGTTGTATGTCTTAGGCTGTATTATAAATGCAAACACAGGAATGTTATTCTTGCCTTTTTCCATCAGAATTACATAAAGTATTATTAGACTTTCCTCCTACTTGCAAATCCGCCTCGAGGTACTGGTCTTTAGGAAGTAGCACTTAGCAAGTTCTGGATAAGCACTCCAGAACTTGGGATGAGTTATCCTTGTTGTTTGTCCAGCTCTCTCTTGGACCCCAGTGCTGCTAATTAGATTCATGCCTGGTTCTTTAGGGCCTAAGTTCCTCTCTTGGCTATTTCCTAGTATGCTGAGAACTAGGATTCGCTTTCAGTGACAGAGTCCTGCCCTGGAACCCCAATCAAGAGCCTAAAGTTTAACTACTTTCTGAGATATTAGCCTGATGCCAGCAGCCTGCCTGGATCTCTAAATATTACCCATTCTTGGAGTTGTTCGTGATCTCTGCTTTCCTGCATGTCACTCCTGCTTCAACATTGGACCTGCTAGCCACAGCTACTTAGATGTACCTGAACCTGTTGTCTTGCCCTGCCTCTGTGGGCTGGTTCAGTTCTGCATTCCCATTCCAGTGTCCATGCCTTCTCACTGTCCCTCCTATCTTAATGCCCAGCCCTACTAACATGACAGACCATTGTGCATTTGAGTGCCCACTATACAATGTGTGAATATAACCATGCTTTTAAGCATTGACTTTAATGTCTAGGATGATCTGTCTAAAGTCCATGGAGCCCTCCTGTGTTTTTTCATCCCTTTCTTAGTAATCTTGAAAATCCACTTATGAAATTCTTTTCCTTTTTTTTAACATTACTGAACGGCATTTTTAAAATTACTTTCACAGTGTTTCTTTCCGCTTTGATCGCTACACAAACACGACCTTATTAGTTGCACCAGAAATGATTTCAAACACTTTAGGAACTGTGGTAGGCTTAATTATGACCTCCCAAAAGATATCCCTATACCAATCCCTGGAACCTGGAAATGTTCTCTTCTATAGCAAAAGGTGTGATTAAGTTAAAGTCTTGAGATGGAGAGATTATCCTGGATAATCTGGGTGTGCCCTAAATGCAGCTACATCTATGCTTAGATAGAAGCAAAGGGAGATATTACCACACAGCAGAGGAGAAAGCACAGTGACCACAGAGGCAGAGATTGGAATGATGGAGCTGCAGCAAAGCAATGCTGACAGTCACCAGAAGCCGGAGGAGGCATGGAACAGATTCTTCCCCAGAGTCTCTAGATACCCATAAAACTGATACGGGACTTCCTGGCCTCCAGAACTATGGGAATAAATTTATTGTTTCAAGCCATGAAGTTTGTGATTATTTGTTACTGCTGCCATAGTAAATTAATACAGGAGCATACAGGACAGATCTGTAAGGCCTGAACTGCATTTCAAGGGGTGTGGAAAACAATTACCCTTTAACACCACTCCATCTTCCCCATTAGCCATTTGGATAAGTCAAAGATAGCCTTAACCATCTCCTGTCTTAGGTACTTTTCTCCTTCAATAGTATTTCTCCATTGCCATTGCCACTGCCTAATTGCAAGCCATCATCATCTCTCACATGGACTATGACAACCTCCTCATCTCCCTGTATCTTCTCTAATGCTTCTCTCATATACATGCCCTCAGCAGCCACCTGGTTTAAAAGAAAAACAAACAAACAAAAAAAAAAAAACACTGATCATGTCATTCCCTGCTTGTCTTCCAATTATTTCCCACTGCAGTAAAGATCAAACCACCAAGATCAAACACCAAGACCTCACCAGGCTCCCATCTACTCTCCAGCCTCAAGTCAGTCCACCTGCTCAGCCAATCACACCTGTATTCTTTTTGTTGTTGTTCTTTCCCTAGGATACAGATCCTGACATGTCTGCATTCTGATTCTTCTTGCAACAAGCCAAATTCTTTACCCTGTCAGGACGTTTGCATGTAGTAAATGTTGCATCCCAGGCCTGTCTGCCGCCTTATCCTGTTTTATTTTCATCATGGCACTTATTGCCATGTGAAATGATCTCATTTATGGTTTGTCTCTTCAGTGATTAGCACAGTTTCTGCAGACAGTAAATCAGTGGTTCTCAACAGGAAGTGGAGAGGTCATCCTGAGGGGAACATTTAGCAATACCTAGAGACATTTCTGGTTGTCGTAACCAAGGGAATGCTCCTAGTGGATAGAAGCCAGGGATGCTGTGAAACCATTCCACAATGCACAGGACTGGAACAAAGAAATGATCTCACCCAGAATGTCAGTGTTGCCAAGGTGGAGACATCCTGCAATAGATGCTTGTGGCAGAGGGTACTGGTTGTCCCCCAATATCCATTCTTTCATTCACATGTGTTAATACATGCTCCAGTTTTTGTTGTTTTATAAACAGCTGCCAAACATAAAGACATTTTCCATCTCCTTTATGTAAGTGGAAATAGTTAGGACTGTCATGTGGGGCCAGTTTCTTTTTCTCTTCCTCTGACCTGCTGCTTGAAACATAGATGCTGCTATCTTAGATCATGAAGTTGAGGCCATGCAAAGTGGAGCAACAAGAAGGAGGCTGTGTCCCTGATGCCATAAGCACCACACCTGTCCTAATTGCTGTGAATGACACCAGATAACTGCAATGCATTGTCTCAATGTCCTAGACATAAATAAAAAGCCATAAATGTTTGTCCTGTGCAGCACAAAACCTTTGTATCTTTGCCTTTTATGTTGGTATCTTAATTAAAAATTATATCCTCTACTGTCTCTGCATGCTCAACTTTTTATACTTGACTTAACCATTATTAATCAACATCACGCATTGCACCTTCACAATAACTGTGCATTTCACATCATAAAAGTTTACAAATCTCTTCTCCCTCTTTGTCTTTAGTATGGTGTACACCACCACAACAACAAACCTCAAGGACATTCAGGCACATTATATATACAAAGATAGCACATAACAGCTTGATGTGTAAACAAGTTAGGAAAAAGTTTCCAACTTCTTGGTGATCAGCTCTTTTCCTAAATTTGAGCAAAGAATGTGTTTGAAGTATTGGCTTTGCTCCCTAAACCAGGTGTCTTCCTGGTTAGCCAGGCTTCTCTGAAGTCTGTTTCCTTCAGAAATCGTTGTTCTCCCTGAAGCACCACCCACGGTAAAGAATTTCGGTCTTTCCCAAGGGCTGTCAATTTCCTGGAGCACCAAAGACTCCTAGAACACCAAAGACTCCTGGAGCACCACTTCTCAGCCAAGGGCTTCGTGGAATAACCCTCCATAGAGGTTTACTTGCTGAAACTTTCTTTAAGTTTGTTGATTTTTTTTCCCCTTGAAACAAAATTAATACATAGTAAATGTAGAAATGAAAGAAAAAAATAGCTGTTTGTCTAATTTTCATATATATATACACACAAATATTTACAAAAATAAGATCACACCTGTTTTTATGCATACTTTTTTGTGACCTGCTTGCTTTCCCCCTACATCAATAAATATCCTTCTGCAACAGAATTCTACAACCAACTTCTCATAGGTCACATACACATCACCTGCGGGGGTCGGTTTGTTCAAAGCACAGGGACTCATATGCCCTGTTTACCACTACCACCAGTGAGAATTCCTGCCCCAGGCAACCAGTGTTAGTAATGAGGCTGCCATAACAATCCAGTATGTGAGAGCAGAAAAGGTGGATGAGACCCATCGTCCTATGACAAGGTATTTACCTTATCCCCTGTTGGCGACATTTCATGAGAATCTTTATTGGCAGAAAATGCTCTGGAATCAATAGAACATAGTGGTTGCATACATAGATTACCTGTGTTCAGATCTCATCTGCTTTATTTATTACCCATTCTGCATCTCAGTTTTTTCATCTTTAAGGTGATTTAGACTCTACTTCAAAGTCTTGCTGACGGGATTAAACGAGTTGATACACGTGAAGAACTTTTAACAGTTTCTCATGGTAAGCTATTCTGAACATTATACAAAGACTGATGCCCAGTCATAAATTTCCTCATCTAAAAACAAAAATCTGATGGAATTTTAAAATGTATTAAAAGTAAAAAGTGTACTGGAGATGGATGGTGGTGATGGTTACACAACAATATGAATGTAGTTAATGCCACCGAACTATACATTTAAAAGTGATTGGTTAGCACAACCTCTTTTGTATTAACTACTTGTATTAACCACTTGTAAGTTTATAGTTAGGTGGTATTAACTACATATTATAGTATTAACCATATTAACCACTTGTAAGTGCATTTTACATCATTAAAAACATTGGGAAACAAAAGATGGACCCCCTAGTTCTCTGGAATGAAAATGCACAGTGTTGAAACTGGTAGATAGTTAAGGATGCCTTTTTCTTTGTTTTCTTGAGACAGAGTTTTGCTCTTGTTGCCCAGGCTAGAGTACAATGGCACAATCTCGGCTCACTGCAACCTCCATCTCCCGGGTTCAAGCGATTCTTCTGCCTCAGCCTCCCAAGTAACTGGGATTACAGGTACCCGCCACCACGCCTGGCTAATTTTTGTATTTTTAGTAGACACCAAGTTTTACTATGTTGGCCAGGTTGGTCTCAAACTCCTGACCTCAGGTGACCCACCCGCCTCAGCCTCCCAAAGTGCTGGGATTACAGGCATGGGCCACCACACCCGGCCTGAGGATACCTATTCTTAACAACTGTAATCAGTCATTCCCCTGCCACCCCTCTTCTCCCACCTCAGAGAAAGCACAGAGCCCCATTTGCTCAGATATGCAACTAATGTTTGCTTATCTGAATTGAATTCAGTTCAATTCTAGTGTGTCAAATTCTTTTCAGATGACTCTTCCCAATCCCCATCTTTAGAGTGTGTCCTGTTGTCTTAAGATTGTGATAGGATCAGAAACAATTTTGACAAACATTCTTAAAATACATCCAGACACGGATATATTTCACTTCAAATCTCGCTGGCAGATTTGATATTATAAAAGGGCCTGGGTTTGGGGTGTTTTGTTAGTTACTTGAAAGTTAACGGCAACTTTTTTTTTCCTTTCTTAATGATTAAAATAATTATGTATGTATATATGCATGTATATTATGATGTTTTACGTCTTTTCTTTTTTTTCGAAATGGGGTCTCGTTCTGTTGCCCAGGCTGGAATGCAGTGGCACGATCACGGCTAGCTGCAGCCTCGGCCTCCCAGACTCAAGTGATCCTCCCGCATCAGCCTCCTGAGTAGCTGAGACTACAGGCATGCGCCACCAAGCCTCTTTAATTTTTCTCATTTTTTGTAGAGATTGGGAGGTCTCACTTTGTTGCCCAGGCTAGCCTCAAACTCCTGGGCTCAAGTGATCCTCCCACCTCAGCCTCCCAAAGTGCTGGAGTTACAATGTGAGCCACCAGACTGGCCTACATCTATCTATCTATCTATCTATCTATCTATCTATCTATCTATCTATCTATTTATTTATTTATTGAGGCGGAGTCTCGCTCTGTCGTCCGGACTGGAGTTTAGTGGCCGGATCTCAGCTCACTGCAAGCTCCGCCTCCCGGGTTTACGCCATTCTCCTGCCTCAGCCTCCCGAGTAGCTGGGACTACAGGCGCCCGCTACCTTGCCCGGCTAGTTTATGTATTTTTAGTAGAGACGGGGTTTCACCGTGTTAGCCAGGATGGTCTCGATCTCCTGACCTCGTGATCCGCCCGTCTCGGCCTCCCAAAGTGCTGGGATTACAGGCTTGAGCCACCGCGCCCGGCCCCTACATCCATTTAAAAAAGAAAAATGCAGCTAGGCACAGTAGCTCACGCCTGTAATCCCACCACTTTGGGAGGCCAAGTCAGATGGATCACTTAGGCTCAGGAGTTTGAAACTAGCCTGGGCAACATGGTGAAGCCCCATCTCCACCAAAAATACCACAAATTACATGGTATGATTATTACACATTGCATGCCTGTTTCAAAACAAAAATACCGGATGCGGTGGCGCATGCCTATAGTCCCAGCTACTCAGAAGGCTGAGATGGGAGGATGCTTGAGCTTGGGAGGCAGAGGCTGCAGTGAGCCATGATTGTGCCACTGCACTCCAGCCTGGGTAAAGGGGTAAGATCCCATCTCAATAAAAAAAATTAAATAAATAATAAACAAGAAAAAGGCAAGGGCAGAGTGGATCTCAGTGTTTGGGGCCTAGAGCAGATACAACTTGGGGAGTTCTCTATAAGAAAAACAATACAAAACTACCAAAACAAAATTAGGTATGAATTTATTCAGAATAGGAACAGAAATCACAACAAATAACTGGAGTTTTGGAGATTCAGGAACCTTTCTCCTAAGATCTCTTGGGACAATTCACCAGGGATGCTTCTCGGCTGCAACCTAGCTTCTCCTTTCTACCTAGGACACACTACAATTTCAATATTCTTGATACCTGTGTACCAAAAGTCCTGAAGCTTCACTGTCATTACTTCCATATAATCTTCCTCTAGACAAGGAATTGGAGGGCAGAGTTAATGTAATCAATCTGTTGAAAACCTCAAACATTTTTTGGAGTTCTTTATTTAATTTTTTTTTAGTTTTTAATTTTTTGTGGGTACATAGCAGGTATAGATATTTATGGGGATACATGTGATGTTTTGAAACAGGCATGCAATGTGTAATAATCATACCATGTAAATGGGATATCCATTCCCTCAAGCATTTATCCTTTGTACAAATAATTCAGTTATACTCTTAGTTATTTTAAAATAAACAATTAAATTATTTTTACTATAGTCACCTTGTTGTGTTATCAAATACTATACTCTATTCATTATTTCTTTTTTTTTTTTGTACTCATTAATCATCTCCACTTCCCCTCTACCAACCCCTATTACCCTTCCCAGCCTCTAGTAATCATTCTTCTACTCTCTATCACTATGTGCTTGTTTTGGTTTTTACATCTCACAAATAAGTGAGAACATATAACGTTTGTCTTTCTGTGCCTGGCTTATTTTCACTTGACATAATGACCTCCAGTTTCATCCATGTTGTTGCAAATGGCAGGATCTAATTCTTTTTTATGGTTGCATAGTACTCCATTGTGTATATGTACCATATTTTCTTTATCCATCCATCTGTCGATGGACACTTAGGTTGCTTCCAAATCTTGGCTATTGTGAACAGTGCTGCAACAAACATGGGAGTGTAGATATCTCTTTGATAACGCTGATTTCCCTTTTGGGGGGTTATATACCCAGCAGTATGATTGCTGGATCATATGGTAGCTCTATTTTTAGTTTTTTGAAGAACCTCTAAACTGTTCTCCACGGTAGTTGTACTAATTTGCATTCCCACCAACAGTGTCCAAAGGGTTTGCTTTTCTCTACATCTTCTCCATAGGTTATTGCCTTTTGGATATAAGCCATTTTAACTGGGGTGAGATGATATCTCATTGTAAGTTTGATTTGCATTTCTTTTATGATCAATGATGTTGAACACCTTTTCATATGCCTGTTTGCCATTTGTATGTCTTCTTTTGAAAAATGTCAATTCAAATCTTTTTCCTATTTTATAATTGGATTATTAGATTTTTTCCCATAGAGTTGTTTGAATACCTTATATATACTAACTATTAATCACTTGTCAGGTGGATAGTTTGCAGATATTTTCTCCCATTCTGTGGGTTGTCTCTTGACTTGCTGATTGTTTCTTTCGCTGTGCAGAAGCTTTTTAGCTTGACAAAATCTCATTTGTCCCTTTTTGCTTTGGTAACCTATGCTTGTGAGGTATTACTCAAGAAATCTTTGCCCAGTCCAATGTCCTGGAGAGTTTCTCCAATTTTTTCTTGTAGTAGTTACATAGTTTGAAGCCTTAGATTTAAGTCTTTAATCCATTTTTATTTCATTTTTGTATATGGAAAGAGATAGGGACCTAGTTTCATTCTTCTGCATATGGCACCCAGTTCTCCCAGCACCATTGATTGAAGAGACTGCCCATTCTCCAATGTATGTTCTTGGCACCTTTGTGGAAAATGAGTTCACTGTAGGTGCATGGATTTGTTTCTGGGTTCTCAGATTTTAAGCTAATATGAATCATACTTTATTTTTTAAATGTATAGTGAGTATATTCATTTCCTATCGGTGCTTTCACATATTATCACGAACTTAGTGACTCGAAACAACACAAATTTATTATCTTACAGTTCTAGCAGTCAGAAGTCCGAAATTAGCCTTACTAGGCTGAAGTCAAATTGTCAGCAGAAAAAAGAAGGAACAAGGAAGAAGAGGGTAGAGGAGGAGAGGGAGGAGGGAGGTAGCAGTGCCATGGCAGAGGGGCAGGAGCAGGAGGGGGATGGAGAGGAGAAGTCTCCTGGGTGGCATGGCACTCCTGCTCCTCCTGGTGCTGCCCAGCCCCCTGTCAGCCAGGGCTGAACCCCCACAGGATAAGGAAGCCTGCATGGATACCAATAATCAAAGCTACATCTGTGACACAGATCACTGCTGTGGACAGTCTCAGTGCTGCAAACTACTACTAGGAACTCTGGTAGCTCTGGCTGGTGTGGACCACCATCATCATCCTTAGCTGCTGCTGCATTTGGCCACCACCACCAAGCCAAGCACTGCCTTCAGGCCCAGCATCGGCAACATGAAATCAACCTGACCCCTGCTGAGAAGCCTTCAATCACTCAGTGCTGCCTTTTTATTTCAGGTTTTTGCTAAACTACTTAACTCCTCCTTATGAGGAAGTGGTGAGCCAGCCTCCAACTCCTCCCCCAGCATAAAGTGCCTACCAGGTATGCAGCAGCAGCAGCTCCTGCCTCCACAATGCGGCCCAGCAAATGACAGTCCCCCGGCGCCAATCCCACCAGGGGATCCAAGGGAATCCCCTTGTCTGAGCCCAGCAGAAGCATCACAAGACCCCCAAGCATCGCTGATCCTGAGCCCTCTGACCTACCAGGTGACCGAGTAGCCACCAAAGCCCTGGGGATGCAGCCCAGTGGCTCTGTAGCCAGCCTGGGAGAGCTGGACCCAGGGACCTTCCTGGACAAGGATGCAGAATGTAAGGAGGAGCTGCTGAAAGATGACAGCCCTGAACATGGCAGTGCACCGCCCAACAGCAAAGAGAAGATGCTCAGGAGACATTGGAGCTTCACTGGTGACTCGGGCATTGAAGTGCGTATGCCAGGGCCACCATGATCATGGCCTTAAAGAGTTCAACATGCTCATTGCTGATGCACTGGATGGGCCCCTGGACTTCCGCGACAGCTGCCATGTGCTGTCTTGTGTGAAGGAGATGTCTTGTGTGAAGGCTAGAGTGGAGGCTGTCTCTGAAACCTCCGTGAGCAGGTGGCCCTAAGCCATGGTAGCAGATAGATGTGTAGCTTTCTGCATCTCTGCCCCTTGGTCTGTGCCCACAAGTGGTCAGCATCAGCCTCCAGCCCGAGCACGTGCTCCGCAGGTCTTTATGTCTCACTGTTCCTCACACATAGGAGGAAAGAGATAGGAGACTGAGGAAGGGATGCATCCTGAGAAAGGGCCCCTCCAGCCTAGCTCTCACACCGTATTTTGTCTTTGATTCTGAATAAATCTTTTTTTGGTGTGGTTTGTCTTTTGGTTTTTTTTCGGGGATGGATGGCTGGTCATTGTCTGTTTTAAACTGACCACTTGGAAGAAACACCTTGGTTATCTGTGGTTCTCATGTCCTGTCCCTGCCCCTGTCCCCACTCCTTTTGAGTGGGGTGACTCATTTTCTGTGTAAAGAGTCTCTCAGGTAGGAGGTGAACACAGCCATCTGGAAGACCCGCAGGATCCTTGCGCCTGTCGCTTAGCTTCGGGTCACCAGCTGAGCTGTGATAGGAATAATCTGAATGGAGGTGGCAAACAGCTGAAATGAACATTCCTCAAGCAGCCCTGTTCATATGAAGAGTCTGATTTTCCCCCCACTCTTGAACAATGATGATATGATGATATTCAGACAAGGCATTGATGTTATGGTAAGAAAATATATAGATATAAATACCTAGATAGATAGATAGATAGATAGATAGATAGATAGATAGATAGATCCCCAAACAGACAAATCCAAGGCTGTGAAGTAAATGAGTGCATTTGGATTCCACAAAACCAAATCCATATTGAACAGAGTGAAGTCCGGACACCGTAACTTTTTGGGTGAACCCTGCGTGCCTTTGCTACTTTGAGTGGCAGCCATTCTCCTCATGCAAACCACATGTCTGGAGCACAGATGGCCCTCTCTAAGTAACTGATGTTACACATTTACTGTTTACGGGGCAAATGTCTGACTATGTACTCAGGTGTGTTCCACAGCATTGTGGACTGACTGCAGGCCCCTGTGTTTGCCAGAGATAACTGTGCTCAACATAGAGGTTTTACTCTACTCACCACTGCAACTTACACATTGCTCCGTGGACACACGGGGGCCTGTGTTCTGTTCCCTGTAAATGGAAATGTGCTCTGAGCCTGTCTGCCTCCCTTGACTGTGCCTGATCCTCCGTACAAGCCCGCAGGGGTGTCCACAACCACCTGGGACAGAAGAAGGTAGAATTTCAGACAGAAGCTTGATTGGGTCTTCAAAGACAGTCTTGGACTAGATGTGGCCCAGACGTCGGCCCTGCCCAGAATTGCCAGGAGGAGGCTTTGAGGGTACTGGGGGTACTGCAGGGCCTGCCTCCCTCTGACGAGTCCAGTGGGCACAAGCAAGCTGACATGTGGCCAGAAGTGGCTGGATTGTGTCATAGCCCTCAGATGCCTTTCCTTCCACTTTTTAAAGAATCCCAAGTAACTCACTGAAATGTCTCAAAGGCAAACAAGTTCTACCAAAGTGAATCCTTTTTCAGTGAACGAATCAAATGGATGAATTCTGACTCTCTCACGTTCCTTTCCCCGTTAGAGTGGGGAAGTGGTGGAGTGCTAACTGTGGGATTCTTTGCAGTGTCCTATCCTAAAGGCACAAGAAGATGGAAATGCAACCTGTGAAGCCAAGCTTGATTCCCAAGTCGCAGTCTGGCCCACGCTACAGAAGGCAACCTGCTTAGGGAGACATTTAATAAGGAATTGGTTCCAGGCATGGGGAGATGTGATTGAGACTGGTTTCCAGGTGAATGAGATAGAAGGAGTTGGTGGAGGGTTTAGTGCTACAGCCAGTTGAGAGATTTGCAAATGAGAACACATTCCTGCGTGAGGCACATTATCATTTGTCAGTTATTGTGAATATGTGTATTTTAAGCAGTAAGGTGCTACTGGTCAGACTTTTCTAGGCAGTCTCGGTGATGCATTTCCTGTGCTGAGATTGTTCTGAAGAGTGACTCTAACCACTGCGAGAAGCCCACATAAAAATCGATCCCCCTCTCCCCGACAAAAAATGCTGTTAGCAGAGCTGGTTCCTTCAGGAGCTTCTATGGGAGAATCTGTGTCCTTTCCTGGTGCAGTGTCTAGAGGCTATCCACATTCTTTGGCTCATGTTCCCCTTCCATCTTCAAAGCCAGGAAGGGATGGTCAAGTCTTTCTAACATCGTATAACTTTGACAATAACTCTTCTGTCTCCCTCGTCCACAATTAAGGATCCTTGTGACTACATTAGGCCAAGCAGATGACCCAGGATAATCTCCCTATTTTAAAGTCAGCTGACTAGCTACCTTAATTCCACCTGCTACTTTAATTCCCCTTTGACATGTAATTTGACATACAGGTTCTGGGGATTAGAATGTGAACATCCTTGGGAGACCATTGTTCTATTTCAGTGGGTAAGTTTTTTGAATGCTAATTGCTTTTGAAAATGCTTTCTGCGATCAGAGTCCCATAACTGTTTCTTGATTCTTGATTTGGAGGTTTTTATTTTTAATTGGACTGTCTGCGAGGGAAGCAGAGGCATACTTCTAAATTTAAGAACTGAAATGGAGCAAGTAGCCCCAGTTCAGCATGCCCAGAGTCTGCTGCCTTTGGTTTTCCCAAAAGAAGGCAACTGCAAAAAAATCTCTAAACACGGCCGGGCGCAGTGGCTCACGCCTGTAATCCCAGCACTTTGGGGGGCCGAGGCGGGTGGATCACAAGGTCAGGAGATGGAGACCATCCTGGCTAACACGGTGAAACCCCGCCTCTACTAAAAATAGAAAACAATTAGCCGGTCGTGGTGGTGGGTTCCTGTAATCCCAGCTACTCAGGAGGCTGAGGCAGGAGAATGGCGTGAATCTGGGAGGCAGAGCTTGCAGTGAGCCGAGATGGAGTAACTGCACTCCTGCCTGGGCGACACACGAGTGTCTCAAAAAATAAATAAATAAATAAGTAAATTTTTTAAAAAATCTCTAAACATACCATAAAAAAAGCAGAATTGCAAAAGAATGGCTGGCTAATTGAACACACACTTTCACTCTCTCCTAAACTGCACTGCAACTATGGTATGGTAAAAGGTTTTGTATTGTTTTGTTTTTTAAGCATAAACCTATAAGGATACAGTGAACATGACAAGAAATAGCACCAACTTTTTGAAAGCTACGAAACAGATAACAGGTGGTATGGACTTGGTAAAACTGATGAAAAATTGAACTCTTTTTCCTCCTGGGGAAATCCAAGAACCAAGTCAATTTAAACTACCAAATAATCAAGGCTCAGGCATTGAAGGCACAACTACTCCTAGAAAAGAAGGGCAGGGCTGTGATGGAAGAAAGAAGGTTGGTTGAAAGCTGTTTGAGAAGCAGTTATATCCCTAGATGCCCCTCTCTTCCTCCAAATGCTGGGTGACTTCCTTCCTTCACCCCGCCAGAAGACAGTAGTCTTCCTCTTTGAAGAGGGTAAAGCAGAGAGTGTGTTTTAATAAACAAAAAACAGGAGGATTAAGTAAGTGATGTATGCCTACTAAATGCAAAACTTCCTCCTCATCTCAGAATGATGGCAGCAGTTATTTACTTCCATGCAGAACACCAAATAAGTCTTTTGTAGGTGGGAATCTATCAGACCCAAGAAGAAAGATCCAAATACACTCACATGGATGTTGACATCGGGGCTTCCCCAACAAAGGGCCCCGGCAGCTCACCCTACAGGAAATCTCACCATGATCAAGCCTCACCCACTTACTCAGAGTTTCCAAGCAGCTCTTGAAGCCTCTACTTTTAAATATGAGCAAGTAATCAAACATGAGAGATTCAAGAAATGCCTGAACAGGAACAAATATATATAGTGAAAACAGAAAGTGTGCAGGAAGAGCAACAAAACTCTCAATGTCTTCAGAAAGGTCATGAATTTTTATTACAATGCACTCATGAAATCAGAATTGAAAAATATTTAAAAATTTTTCAGTTCACACCTATAATCCCAGCATTTTGGGAGACTGAGACAGGAGGATCTTCTGAGTCCAGGAGTTCGAGACCAGCCTGGGCAACAGAGTGAGCCCCCATCTCTACAAAATAATAATAATAATAATAAATTAGCCAGATGTAGTGGCACATGCCTGTGGTCCCAGCTACCCAGGATGCTGAGGCACTTGAGCCCAGAAGGTCAAGACCACAGTGAGCCAAGATCACACTACTATACCACATCCTAGGCAACAGAGCAAGACCTTGTCTCATAATAAAAACGAAAAAAAAAAATGAGAAAGTGAAAAAGAGCCTGTAGGAAAAAATAGAAAGTCTCCCTAAATCCTCAGCCGAACACCCGAAAATAAACTGTCTTATTTTGTTTGTGCTGCTATAACAACATTCCTGAGACTGGGTATTTTACAAAGAACAGAAATTTATTTTCTCTTAGTACTGGAGGCTGAGGAGGCATCCAAGATCAAGGCACTGGCAGGTTTGGTATCTAGTGAGGGCTGCAAAAAAGGACAGACTTCCTCCATCAAGCCCCTTTTTCAGTGTACCCAATCCCATTCACAAGGGGATGGGCCCTCATCACCTAATCATCTCTTAAGGGCACCATCTCTTAACACCATCACCTTGACCATTAAGTTTCAACACCTGAATGTTGGAGAGGACATATTCAAACCATCGCATAAACCCATACCGATGAATAATGCACAAAGAGAAAATTCTACACATTTCCAGAAAACACAACACACAAAGGTTGAGGCATCCCAAAAGGAACTCTGGAAGATAGAAGACAGTAAAACCATGTGATACGGTTTGGCTGTGTCCCCACCCAAATCTAATCTTGAATAGTAGCTCCCATAATTCCCACGTGTTGTGGGAGGGACCTGATGGGAGATAATTGAATCATGGAGGCTGTCCCCCCCATACTGTTCTTATAGTAGTGAATAAGTCTCACCAGATCTGATGGTTTTATAAGGCGTTTTCCCTTTCACGTGACTTTCATTCTCTCTTGCCTGCTATCATATAATACATGCTTTTCGCCTTCCACCATGATTGTGAGGCCTCCCCAGTCACGTGGATCTGTGAGTCCATTAAACCTTTTTTTCTTTATAAATTACCCAGTCTCAGGTATGCCTTTATGAGCAGTGTGAGAACAGACTAATACACAATGCTTTCAAAATTATTTCCAACCTAGTATTCTATGGGCCAGTCAAGTTGCAAATCAAGTATGAGTGAAGAATCATACTTCAGGCTTGCAGGTTCTCAAAAGCTTTACTTCTCACATACTCTTTCTTGGGAAGCTAGTGGATAGAGGATGTACTCCACCAAAAGGATAGGAAAATATTTGAGAAAGGAGATCTACAAAGGGAGAGGCAGAGGTCTACAGGATGTTGGTAAAGGGAGATTGTTAGCTATAAAACAACTCAGACAATTTTGGGTAGGGTTTTTTTCTAGAACATGAAGTTGATGTCTGATACCTGATGTGAATCAACATACTGAAAGATGTAGGGATGAGCTGGAGAACTGGGGTTGAATAGTGATAGATATTACTGGTCTCAGAAAAGAAAGCAAATAATGCAAGATGAAAAAACAAAAAACAAGACAAATACAACTCAAGAGAACACCCCCTCATCCCCCAAAATGTCTAGCAAATAAAAACTAATAGTGGCTTACCACATACCTTCATTCTTTTTTTTTTTTTTTTTTTTACCTTTTTTTTTAAGCAATAGAGACAAGGGTCTCACTGTGTTGCCAGGGCTGGTCTTGCACTCCTGAGCTCAAGTGATCTTCCCTCCTCAGCCTCCCATTGTGCTGGGATTACAGGCATAAGGCACCACACCCAGCCCCTCCATTTTGAATATAAAACATATTATAATAATGCAAATACCATTAATACCATAATTTGATCTGACCAAAATTGTAACCCTGTATTAAGGAGGATGGAGAAATGGGGAGTGTGCAGAGATTTGGTAGTGGTGGGCACACAAGAAAGGGAGCTAAATCCTCATCGCGAAAAGTGAGAAAAAATAAACAGAAATGCAGGAGTATTATTTACAGTTATAGAGAGACCTGTCAAAGAATCAGCTAAAGCATTTGAGAGCAGTTGCCTTTGGGAAAAGAAGACAGGGAGAAATGGCTGAGGACTGTGATTTCTCTTATTCATCCTTTATAGAACTAGTTGATTTCTTAAAATAAAAGACTGACAAATTTTTTAAAACAATTTTAAGCAATATGACTCAATTAAGTACCTTATCTCACTTTTCTAGAAACACTGAACAGATTAATGAGATGTTTATAGTACATTCTGAGCTCTTTGGAAAGAAAAAAAAAGCCTTATTTTAACTTCTTTCTATTTATTTATTTATTTATTTATTTTTGCCTTATTGCAATCAGTGTGCACGGGCTTCTTTATTTTATTTATTTATTTATTTATTTATTTATTTATTTATTTATTTGAGATGGAGCTTTGCTGTGTCACCCAGGCTGGAGTGCAGTGGTGCAATCTTGGCTCATTGCAACCTCTGGCTCCAGGGTTCAAACGCTTCTGCCTCAGCCTCCTGAGTAGCTGGGATTACAGGCACACACCACCATGCCTGGCTAATTTCTGTAATTTTAGTAGAGATGAGGTTTCACCATGTTGGCCAGGCTGGTCTCGGACTCCTGACCTCCAGTGATCCTCCCGCCTCCACATACCAAAGTGCTGAGATTACAGGTGGGAGCCACTGCCCTGGCCCGCGGCTTCTTTATATAGATCCTCAGCCTGTATTCACATTTCCATCCATTTCTAATGTAATTACATTAACATTACTTTAGCATATGACTTTGCCTTTTCCAGAACTCTAATTAAGATTTTAAATAAGATGTATGCCACTGGGAATCTCTCATTCACCCTTGTTAAACACCTTTCCTGTGTGTTTATAATTTCACTTGCTAATTATTTCTGATTTTAGTTTTCCAAACTTTTCCTTTTTATGACTTAAACACAATTTGAACTGGTGCAGCAGATCATTTACAATCCAGGTGTAAGATAGATTGGCAAAATAAGTAGAAAAGAAGACAGTCACTGGGTAGCGAATAGTGACCAAGTTTACCTCAACCTGTTTATTAAAAGAACTCATACTACTGGGCATGGTTGCATATGCCTGTAATCAAAGCTACACAAGAGGCTGAGGCAGAAGGATCACTTGAATCCAGGAGATTAGCCTGGGCAACATAGCAAGACCCCATCTCAAAAATATAAATACATAAAAATAAATAAAAGGACTTGTACTTTTAAATAAGCACTCACCATGTGCTAGGTTCTGATTACTTTATCTACTTCTATGCCATAAACATTTTTCAAATTTATTTTATGTATTTTTAGATGCCTACTATACACTGATCCTTGCAATAAGAGCAGCCAATGTTCCTTGAGCACTCACCATGTGCTAGGGTCTAATTGCTTTATCTCCTCTTTGTCATTTAAATATTTGCAGCAAGCCCATGAAGCAAGTAGTAGTATTACTTGCTTTTCTTTTCAGATAAGAAAAATGAGGCATAGAGAATATGAAAATAAATAAAATTTAAAAGCTCTGGGAACCCCAGAAAACACATTAAGTCTTGAGAGGTGTGACTGTGATCTCAGCCATGGAGCATGGAGTTGTAACTTCCACTGCTTAAATTATAGATTAACTCTCTTCTTCAGTGTTCTTCTGTAAATCCATGAGGAGAGACAAGAGACCAGACCTCCTTCTAATCACTGATCTTTGTGAGAGATTAACTGCCTCCTTCTCTGTACCTGTATTAATCTGTTTTCCCTGATTATAAACAACTGCCCGAGACTGGGTAATTTATAAAAACAGGTTTAATTGACTCACAATTCCACATGGCTGGGGAGGCCTCAGGAAACTTACAATCATGGTAGAAGAGAAGAAGGCACATCTTACATGGTGGCAGGCAAGGAAGAGAGAGTGTGTGTGTGAAAGGGAAAGAGCCCCTTATAAAACCATCAGATCTCATGAGAACTCACTCACTATCACAAGAACATCATGGGGGAAACTGCCCCCATGATCCAATCACTTCCCACTAGGTCCCTCCCTTGATATGTGGGGATTATGGGGATTATAATTCACTATGAGATTTGGGTGAGGACACAGAACCAAGCCCTATCAGTACCTAACTCAGTTAAGGTAACACTAATTACCTCCTGAATTTTATATCTTCCGTGTGGAATGTTAAATATACCTTTCCTGAAAAGAAAAAGATTATCTTGTCTAATTGGATTACTATAACTATACATTCAGCCAAATACAGAAAAATATTGAAATTCTGTTAAGCTTTCTAAACCTTATCTATGTAAGTGACCTCAAACTTCTACACTTCAAAATGCTGACTTCCATTCTTTGGAGTATGTGTCTCCCAGGAGGCCATCTTCAAACTTTGTACTTGAATAAACTCTCTTCAAAATTCAAAATCAACTCTCTTCAAATCAAAGTAGATTCTGACGCTTATTTCAAGTTGACATTTTGGCAACTATGGAAGGACCTAAAGGAAGCCTCTATTGATTCCCCACTGCATTGCCCACAGTTAGGATTTTGGTACCAGCATGAACAGTTTTCATTCACCTGACTTCACTGGAGCCAGCAGAGGGTCTCCAGTGAGGACCCTCTCAGGTTTTGAATCTCCCTGATTTGGACTGAAAATCAGACTTTACTCAAGTGACCCAATTCCACACTTGACGGAGCTGGAATTGAAGCTCTGCTTTAAGGTAAGAGTTTTTGTTTGTTCTCTAGATATTCTTCTGTTCACAAATTTGTGGTTTTCACTTTTCTCTAAGGTTAAATGTTATTTGTAACTGCTCATTAATGTTTGTACAGCTTTTACTCTCATTTGAATTTTGGTCAGGGAAAGAAAGCTTCTCTCTCTGAAAAGAGGAAGTGAATGTGGCTTAAGCAAAATTTGCATTAAAAATAAAACCTGGCTAAACTCTGAAGCTTGGTTCATTTGACATATCTGAAGTTGTTTTGTTTGTTTTTGAGTGACCAAAAAGAAAAGCTTTCTATAAGGATGGCCAGATGCAGTGGCTCAGGCTTGTAAACCCAGCTCTTTGGGAGGCCAAGACAGGCAGATCACTTAAGGTCAGGTGTTCAAAACTAGCCTGGTCAACATGATGAAACTCTATCTTTATCAAAAAATAAATAATATTAGCCGGGTGTGGTAACACGTGCCTGTAATCCCAGCTAATCAAGAGGCCGAGGCAGGAGAATCACTTGAACTTGGGAAACGGAGGTTGCAGTGAGCTGAATCACACCATTGCACTCTGGGAGACAATCTGGGAAACAGAGTGAGACTCTGCCAAAAAAAAAAAAAAAAAAGAAAGAAAGAAAGAAAGTAGGAAGGAAGGAAAGAGAGAGAGAGAGAAAGAAAGAAGAAGGAAGGAAGGAAGGAAGGTAGGAAGGAAGGAAGGAAAGAAGAAAGGAAGGAAGAAAAGCTTTCTATGAGGATGAAGATAAGTATCAAAGACAAGGGACACTGTTTCTCCTGGCCAAAAGGTATCTTAGGCTAATAAGGTCTTGTGGGAGTGTCTGAACTCATCACTTATAACATGCAATGGTCCTGTAGAGAATTCTCAGAGAAGAACATACAGGAAATCTTGCTTAACCTGGTGGGCACATATGAAGAGCTGATCTTCTAGTGCCTTAAGTGCCCAGGATTCCTGGCTTTCACCAAGACAGGTAAGAAGAGAGAAGTGATTCCCCGGTGTCACCCCAAGGAATAATCCCCATTAAGCAACATACCAGATCAAAAACATCTTTCCCATTTCATCTTTGATGACTTAAAAAGAGAATCCAAATTATGGGCAATCATCCATCTAAAACTGAGTCTTCCTTTTTAAGGAGAGATCCACCTTTAGAAATTCCAGCTGGGTTCCTGTATAATACTTGTGGTGCAACCTCCTGCCAATATCTAGAAAAATTGTCTTTCTTAACCCATGAAGACCCCCAAACAATAATGACCAAAATGGGTTATCTTTGAAATACCTAAATTAGCTTGTTTATGTGCACAATTAGAAAAAGCTATTTCTAAAATTAAACAAAATAATTGAGGGAGTTACTTCTAATGGTACTTAGAAGTATCTGAACAGCGCTCTCACAAAGTTTTTTCTCTACAGGAAGAAAACGTAAAGCCCTCTAAAACCATTTATAAGTTAAAAACAACACAACAACAAAACTGCCAAATCTTATTTTACTCCTCCTTCTGCTTCCCCATCTCTTTATTAACCATCTCTTCCTCATCTGAACTACACTGTCCAGCCTTTCCTTCTTTTCTTCCCTTTCCCCTTCTTCCCACTCCTGTTGTTTTAGCTCCATTTTGTGAATGACTGGTATCTGGTAGAGGAGAACCTGCCTTAACTTATCAACCATGATCAAAGGTAGACGTTAAAGGCATATTAAGGAGTTTCCTCATCCCCACCAGGACCCTATTGGTTTTGTCAGGAAATTTGAACTAAATATTCAAGTTTACAACCCTGATTTTTCCAATTTGTATTAAGTATTTCACATGTTAGTATCAGAAAGTTAAGCTAAAGATTGGAAGAGCTAAGGCAAATTGGAGGAACCACTTGGAGGACTTTCATACATTTTCAGAAGACCACAAATGTGACCATGAGGTTTCGAAGGCTTTGCTCAAGCCATCCCTTCAGTTGACCTTTCAAAGAATGGTCTACTGGAATAAAATACAACAATGTCAACAAAATTCAGACGAGTCAGAAATGACATATTTTGAGAGATTCGAAAAAATATTTAAACCATATTCAGGATTATCTGAAGAGAATTAGGCAATCATCAAAATGATACTCTCCTCAATTTCGATTTCATAAATGGGTTACTTAGATGAAGAATTAGGACTAACAGTAGAAGGACAACACCGTAGTTGGACAATTGCTCACATTCATGATTTGGGTAATTTTGCTGATCAATTATCTCATGCCTTAACTAAAGAAGAGAAAAATAAGCCAAACAAAAGAATAAGGCTAATAAGATTATGAATTTATAACTAAAACAATTATCTACCCAGTCCGAACCTCCAAAACGTACCCCAAAAACCTCAGAATGAATTTAACCCTCTGTTTTGTCATTATTGCAAAAACACCCTGGTCACCTTAAGAAAGATTGCTGAAAACTAAAATAGAGGCAACAACAACAGGCAAAGGAAGAAAAGAAAAGGGGGTGCTCCAAGGAGCTTAAAGAGACCTTGTCTTTTCTCCTTATTAATATTCTGGGAGAAATAGAAAGTATCTGAAACTAAGAACAAACATAAACTCTTATTGACACTGAGCTGCATTATCTGTAGTACATCTCACCTTATTACAAGGTCCCATTCCTTAAAGTAAACCGTTTAAATGGTGGGTGTCACTAATATTCCTGTATTGACACATAAATCTTACCCTATAGCTTTTCAAGTAGGTCCTTTACAAGAGACTTGTATTTTTCTCTTCATTCTCTAAGCCACTATCCATTTGATAGGAAGAAATTTCTTAGAACTATATAATACCCGTATTTCTTTTTCCCAAAAGGGTAAAGTGTTTTTAAAATTAGAAGACAAAGTTGAATTAGTAGACACCACGAATTTTTCAGAATCTGATCCTTTTAAATTAACAAGCTACAATTTATATTGCCATAGAAGACACCGAATTATTGACCAGTAAACAATTACAAAAAGTGTTAAAGGTGATACCTGATTCGTAGTGGTCAAAGTCTTTCATTGATACTGGAAAAATTATCTTGACTTCCCCAATCAAAATTTAAATAAACCCATTAAAACCTCTTCCAAACCTTAAACAGTACTTTTTTATTTTTAAGTAAATATATTTTTTCAATTATACTTTAAGTTCTAGGGTACGTGTGCACAACATGCAGGTTTGTTACATAGGTATACATGTGCCATGTTGGTGTGCGGCACCCATCAACTCGTCATTTATATTAGGTATATCTCCTAATGCTCCCTCCCCACTCTCCCCACCCCATGACAGGCCCCAGTGTGTGATGTTCCCCTTCCTTAAACAGTACTCTTTAAAGCCAAAGGCTTTAGAAGGAATACAACCTATAGTTCTAGACTATATAAAAAGAGGTCTGATTATTCCCTGTAGAAGCCTATGTAACACTCCAATCCTTCCTGTAAAAAAAACCAAATGACAGAGGATGGAGGTTTGTAAAGGATCTGAGAGCAATTAACAACATAGTTATTCCTTGCCATCTGCTAGTGTCAAACTGCCATATGTTGTTGACTACCATCCCCGCTGAAGGTGAGTTTTTTACTGTGATAGATTTATGCAGTGCATGTTTTAGTATTCCTGTGGATAAAGACAGTCAATTTCTCTTTGCCTTCACTTGGGAGAATAGACAGTACAATGGACAGTCATGCCTCAGGGATACACTGAGAGCTCAAGTTACTTTTCACATATATTTGTGATATCTGAGATCTTCCAGATATTGACTTCCTTAAGAAATCCAATCCCACCTTAGTATGGAACGTAACATCCTAGTAATGAGTCCTCCTAGTGACGGAGCATGAAACTCCTGAACATAAAAGAAGTCAAAACTATTGAGATCATCTGCAGTGCTTTCTTTGAAAGATCTTGATGAAAAGGCAGAAATGTGAAGATAAATAAAAGTTAAAACGCTGTTGAAACCCCATAAAACACTTTAAGCTTTGGGTGAGATGTGACTGTGGTCTGAGTCATGTAGCTTGTGATTGTAACTTCTGATTTTTTTTTTTTTTTTTGTAGCCACTGACTTTATTGATCTAAAAATCTTCACAAGGACAATGACTGTTCTGTGAAGAAAAGGAACCAAATGGCATGAAACACTAGAAGTGAAGGTAAGGGTGAGGGATGGGGCCAGAAATCCATCAGGAAAGTTAGTGTCACCAGGGAACTGGCAGAGGAAAAGGAAGGGGGGTGCATGCAAGAGTTAGAATTGCAAAAATGTTGAAATGGTTGGGGGAGAAAACTCCCGAAACACCCCTGGAGTCCATTGGATGCAAGCACAACAACAGCAATCATTTCCTTTGTAGAGGACAGAGGAGGAGTCCCCTACTCAGCTGCAAACTCTGGAGATGCAATGCTGGGGCTGGGCATTGAAGGCTCCCCAGAAAGCATCACAGGAAGGTATCACACCACTCTTGAAGGTATCCAAAGCAGTCCTGGGGCTGCTTGACTTTGGTGCTACCTGTGTCCTTCAGCCATACCTGGGCAAAGTCTTCCTCTTTCTTTAGCACCAGAAACCGACCAAGGACAACACAGGCCTTGTCAAAGCTCCTTTCCTCCAGCTTCTTCCCCAGTACTTCACCAATACCGGCCAGGCTCCCTACTGGTTTTCCCCCATAGGCTCTGCCATGAAGCCTCAGTGCTTTCGGGAGGTTGTCATCTTAATCAAGCTTAATCAGCAGTTCCAGTTCCCATAAAGGTGCCTTCTACACCAGGCCTCTCCGGCCAATCTGCTTTTTACACTATGGATTAACTTTGTTCCTCATTGTTTGTGTTCTGTAAATGACTAGGAGAGACCAGAGACCAGACCCTCTCTTCTTGCAATCACTAATCTTTGTTACAGATTATCATCCTCTTTTATTGTCCTATACCTAATTCAGGCCAGATGGTACAAAAGATACCATGACTGTTACATCTTCAGTGTAGAATGTAAAATTACCTTTCCTGAAAGGAAAAATACTGCCATAACTAATAAGATTATTGTACCTATACATAAAGCCTTATATAGAAACGGTTGAAATTCTGTGAAGCTCCCCAAACTTATCTATGTAAATGAGCCCAAACTTCTACACTTTCGAACACTGACTTTCATTTTTTGGAATCTGTGCTTCCCAAGTGGCCATCCTCAACCTTGTGCTTAAATAAACTCTCTTTAAACTGGATTCTAACCCTTTTGATTATTCGATGTTGACAAGAGATTGAGTATGCTTCCTAAATTCCTTAGGGAGTGGCTAAGCTGAGAATCAAACTCCAGCCCATATTCTGAATCAGTGCTCTATATTGCCTCTCACTGGATGTCAATGGGCACCACGGAGAAAATCACAAAACGATGGAAAATAGGGAAAGGATTTAATTTTATTGAGCACATTACTATGGCCTGGAAAGTTCTATCATTGTATTTCATTATTATGACAACGTGATGAATGACTATTACTTACTAATACTTGTAAGAAAGGTTAGAAAACTTGCCCAAGGTCACAGATAAGGATTAGCCCTCAAGAAACTTATTTCTGCTGGGAATTAACATAAACCCAGAAGGAACTGGCATAACTATAAGATAATGTCAAATCTGTAGTAGAAATAAAAACATAGTAAAATCTCTGAGGAAAGAGTCCAAGGGAGATGCTGGTGATACATCCTAGAGAAAAAGGAGGTTGTGATCTAAGGCTTGATGAACAGATTTGGATAAACAGAAAGAAGGAATAAACAACATTGTTCCTGACTTCTGTTCTTTTCTATACTTGTAATTTTTTTAAACATTTTATTGTTTTACAAGATATGGGCTTTAGGGTTAACAAAAGGTCATTTCCTGATTTACACCATTTTATAGGAACTTCTAAGCAGGGACAGATGCCTAAACTTAGAAAACCATAGGATATGTAAGGGGAAATCAAGAGCAAAGAGGTTATTCTCTTAAGGTTAGAGTAAGGGGGCAAGAAGTAGATGTTGGGAATGAAAAGAAAGAAAAGTTTAGGAAAGAAAAGTGAAACGTAAGGAAGAAAAGTGAAACTCCCATAAGGAAGTCTATTTTGAAACATGGCTTGGGTTCAAAACTTTCATGGCCCAAGCCACTGACCTGTATGGTCTTAGAGAACCTTTCATAATTAAGATGCTGCATTGTGTGTGTGTGTGTGTGTGTGTGTGTGTGTGTGTGTGCATGCACGCACGTTCATTTTTAAATAATTTTAGAGATACAGAAGAGAAGAAAGGTTTTCTCAGCCAAGACTTTTGCCAGCCTTCTCAGATCAGTAACACGTTGTCTCAATCCGGGGAAGTATTGCTACTGCTTAGCATTTGGGGTGAAGCCAACTGCGATATTCAGCAAATATGAGTTTCATCCTCTTGAAAATAATTGCTTTTACATCTTGTGACATCTTTCATGGACTCTGCAATGAAAATAAATTATAATTTCTTTGGGTGGGAGAAACTAAATTAGAAAGAAAAATGATTAGAAACAGAAGGCAGCTTGACGCTTGTGTTGCCAGATTTGTTCAACATGTGATTCGAAAGCTGTGGATAAGTTTTTCTGGCCGTTCTCCCAATTAACAACCTTTAGCTTACTTAAAAGCCAAAATCCATGACTCAAAAGAGTGTGCTAGGAAGAAATTTTTGACAGATAAAATTAGCTATTCCTGGCAACATCAAATAGCATATACATATACTCATGTACCTTTTTTTTGGGAACGAAGCTCAAAATACATCAAGATCTAACTTAAACTGCTCCCAGGGCTCCAGACCTCAATTATAATAGTTAACATTCATCAAGTACTTACTATGTGCCAGGCATTGCAACTATTTTTTACACCAACATTATGAGACAGGTACTATTCTCACATAATCTTATTTTAAAGATGATAAAATTGAGTCAAGGGAAGCTAAATAACTTGCTCAAGGTCACTCAGGTAGAAAATGGTAGAGCTAGGACTGAAACTGAGAAAACGTTTCTCCACTATATTCTTTAAAAAGTCCTTACCAGCTGAGGGTGGTGGCTTGTGCCTGTAATGCCAGCACTTTGGGAGGCTGAGGTGGGAAGATTGCTTGATTCCAAGAGTTCAAGACCAGCTTGGGCAACATAGCAAGACCACATCTCCAACAAAAACATAAAAATTAGCTGGGCACAGTGGCATGTGCCTGTAATCTCAGCTACTCAGGAGGCCAAGGCAGGAAGATGGCTTGAGCATAGGAGGGCGAGGCTCCAGTGAGCTAGGATCACACCACTGCACTCTAGCCTGGGCAACAGAGCAAGACCCTGTTTCTGTAAAAACAAACTCCTTACCTTCAGGAAGTTTATAGTGTAATACTGGATTCAGACAAGTACCCTTCAGTGTGGTAAGTACACACATAGTTAAGAGTGCTGAGGATATATGTAGGAAGGTAATCTAACCTTGCCTTTGGTTATTAGGGAAGTAACTTTGAAAGGGACAGCTAAACTAAGAAGTTATGGATGGAGAAAGGGGGAAAGAGTTTGAGGCAGAGGAATAAGCAAGTCACCAGGTCCAGAGATAAAAGAGAGCTCAGCGCCATGGGTGCATAGAAAGACAGGGCTAATAGCAATGGAGAGCCTTTGAAAGATTTTAAACTAAGGAGGAACCTGACCTGATTTGCATTTCTTAGACTTTTGGAGGCTGCTTTGGAGAATAATTTGTGAGTAGAACAAGAGGAGAGGCAAAGAGACCTATTAGGAGGCTATTGCTTTGGGGTAATGCTAAGCTGACCCCAGGCAGTAGCGGTGGAAAGGGACAGAAGCAGACAGAACTTCAGAGCTATTCAAAATGTGGACTTGACCATAGATGACATGAAAGATAACAGAGAAGAAGGAATTGAAGTGGCTGCTACATTTCTGGCTTGGGCAATGGGATGGATAGGATGCCATTCACCAAGATGGGAAAGCCAAGAAGAGGAGTAGGTTAAAAAATGGGGTTGGGCAAGATGGCCGAATAAGAACAGCTTCAGTCTCCATCTCCCAGTGCGAGCGACACAGAAGACCGGTGATTTCTGCATTTTCAACTGAGGTACTGGGGTCATCTCACTCGGGAGTGCCGGACAATCGGTGCTGGTCAGCTGCTGCAGCCTGACCAGCGAGAGCTGAAGCAGGGCGAGGCATCGCCTCACCTGGGAAGCGCCAGGGGGAAGGGAGTCCCTTTTCCTAGCCAGGGGAACTGAGACACACAACACCTGGAAAATCGGGTAACTCCCACCCCAATACTGAGCTGTAACACCGGCACACCGGAGATTATATCCCACACCTGGCCGGGAGGGTCACACGCCCACGGAGCCTCCCTCCTTGCTAACACAGCAGTCTGCGGCAATCTAACTGCAAGGCAGCAGCGAGGCTGGGGGAGGGGCGCCCGCCATCGCTGAGGCTTAAGTAGGTAAATAAAGCCGCTGGGAAGCTCGAACTGGGTGGAGCTCACAGCAGCTCAAGGAAACCTGCCTGTCTCTGTAGACTCCGCCTCTGGGGACAGGGCTCAGATAAACGAGAAGAAGCCTGTACAGACGCGAACGACTCTGTCTGACAGCTTTGAAGAGAGCAGTGGATCTCCCAACACGGAGGTTGAGATCTGAGAAGGGGCAGTCTGCCTGCTCAAGTGGGTCACTGACCCCTGAGTAGCCTAACTCGGAGACATCCCCCACTAGGGGCAGTCTGACACCCCACACCTCACAGGGTGGAGTACACCCCTGAGAGGAAGCTTCCAAAGCAAGAATCAGACAGGTGCACTCGCTGTTCAGCAATATTCTATCTTCTGCAACCTCTGCTACTGATACCCAGGCAAACAGGGTCTGGAGTGGACCTCAAGCAATCTCCAACAGACCTATAGCTGAGGGTCCTGACTGTCAGAAGGAAAACTATTAAACAGGAAGGACACCTATACCAAAACCCCATCAGTACGTCACCATCATCAAAGACCAGAGATAGATAAAACCACAAAGATGGGGAAAAAGCAGGGCAGAAAAGCTGGAAATTCAAAAAATAAGAGCGCATCTCCTCCTGCAAAGGAGCACAGCCCATCGCCAGCAACGGATCAAAGCTGGTCAGAGAATGATTTTGATGAGATGAGAGAAGAAGGCTTCAGTCCATCAAACCTCTCAGAGCTAAAGGAGGAATTACGTACCCAGCGCAAAGAAACTAAAAATCTTGAAAAAAGAGTGGAAGAATTGACAGCTAGACTAATTACTGCAGAGAAGGTCATAAACGAAATGACAGAGATGAAAACCATGACACGAGAAATACGTGACAAATGCACAAGCTTCAGTAACCAACTCGATCAACTGGAAGAAAGAGTATCAGCGATGGAGGATCAAATGAATGAAATGAAGCGAGAAGAGAAACCAAAAGAAAAAAGAAGAAAAAGAAATGAACAAAGCCTGCAAGAAGTATGGGATTATGTAAAAAGACCAAATCTACGTCTGATTGGGGTGCCTGAAAGTGAGGGGGAAAATGGAACCAAATTGGAAAACACTCTACAGGATATCATCCAGGAGAACTTCCCCAACCTAGCAGGGCAGGCCAACATTCAAATTCAGGAAATACAGAGAATGCCACAAAGATACTCCTACAGAAGAGCAACTCCAAGACACATAATTGCCAGATTCACCAAAGTTGAAATGAAGGAAAAAATCTTAAGGGCAGCCAGAGAGAAAGGTCGGGTTACCCACAAAGGGAAGCCCATCAGACTGACAGCAGATCTCTCGGCAGAAACTCTACAAGCCAGAAGAGAGTGGGGGCCAATATTCAATGTTCTTAAAGAAAAGAATTTTAAACCCAGAATTTCATATCCAGCCAAACTAAGTTTCATAAGTGAAGGAGAAATAAAATTCTTTACAGATAAGCAAATGCTTAGAGATTTTGTCACCACCAGGCCTGCCTTACAAGAGACGCTGAAGGAAGCCCTAAACATGGAAAGGAACAACCGGTACCAGCCATTGCAAAAACATGCCAAAATGTAAAGACCATCGAGGCTAGGAAGAAACTGCATCAACTAATGAGCAAAATAACCAGTTAATATCATAATGGCAGGATCAAGTTCACACATAACAATATTAACCTTAAATGTAAATGGACTAAATGCTCCAATTAAAAGACACAGACTGGCAAACTGGATAAAGAGTCAAGACCCATCAGTCTGCTGTCTTCAGGAGACCCATCTCACATGCAGAGACATACATAGGCTCAAAATAAAAGGATGGAGGAAGATCTACCAAGCAAATGGAGAACAAAAAAAAGCAGGGGTTGCAATCCTAGTCTCTGATAAAACAGACTTTAAACCATCAAAGATCAAAAGAGACAAAGAAGGCCATTACATAATGGTAAAGGGATCAATCCAACAGGAAGAGCTAACTATCCTAAATATATATGCACCTAATACAGGAGCACCCAGATTCATAAAGCAAGTCCTTAGAGACTTACAAAGAGACTTAGACTCCCATACAATAATAATGGGAGACTTCAACACTCCACTGTCAACATTAGACAGATCAACGAGACAGAAAGTTAACAAGGATATCCAGGAATTGAACTCATCTCTGCACCAAGCGGACCTAATAGACATCTATAGAACTCTCCACCCCAAGTCAACAGAATATACATTCTTCTCAGCACCACATCACACTTATTCCAAAATTGACCACATAATTGGAAGTAAAGCACTCCTCAGCAAATGTAAAAGAACAGAAATTATAACAAACTGTCTCTCTGACCACAGTGCAATCAAACTAGAACTCAGGACTAAGAAACTCAATCAAAACCGCTCAACTACATGGAAACTGAACAACCTGCTCCTGAATGACTACTGGGTACATAACGAAATGAAAGCAGAAATAAAGATGTTCTTTGAAACCAATGAGAACAAAGATACAACATTCCAGAATCTCTGGGACACATTTAAAGCAGTGTGTAGAGGGAAATTTATAGCACTAAGTGCCCACAAGAGAAAGCAGGAAAGATCTAAAATTGACACTCTAACATCACAATTGAACGAACTAGAGAGGTAAGAGCAAACACATTCAAAAGCTAGCAGAAGGCAAGAAATAACTAAGATCAGAGCAGAACTGAAGGAGATAGAGACACAAAAAACTCTCCAAAAAATCAATGAATCCAGGAGTTGGTTTTTTGAAAAGATCAACAAAATTGACAGACCGCTAGCAAGGCTAATAAAGAAGAAAAGAGAGAGGAATCAAATAGACGCAATAAAAAATGATAAAGGGGATATCACCACCGACCCCACAGAAATACAAACTATCATCAGAGAATACTATAAACACCTCTATGCAAATAAACTAGAAAATCTAGAAGAAATGGATAATTTCCTGGACACGTACACTCTTCCAAGACTAAACCAGGAAGAAGTTGAATCCCTGAATCGACCAATAGCAGCCTCTGAAATTGAGGCAACAATTAATAGCCTACCCACCAAAAAAAGCCCAGGACCAGATGGATTCACAGCTGAATTCTACCAGAGGTACAAGGAGGAGCTGGTACCATTCCTTCTGAAACTATTCCAATCAATAGAAAAAGAGGGAATCCTCCCTAACTCATTTTATGAGGCCAGCATCATCCTGATACCAAAGCCTGGCAGAGACACAACAAAAAAAGAGAATTTTAGACCAATCTCCCTGATGAACATCGATGCAAAAATCCTCAATAAAATCCTGGCAAACCGGATTCAGCAGCACATCAAAAAGCTTATCCACCATGATCAAGTGGGCTTCATCCCTGGGATGCAAGGCTGGTTCAACATTCGCAAATCAATCAACGTAATCCAGCATATCAACAGAACCAAAGACAAGAACCACATGATTATCTCAATAGATGCAGAAAAGGCTTTTGACAAAATTCAACAGCCCTTCATGCTAAAAACGCTCAACAAATTCGGTATTGATGGAACGTACCTCAAAATAATAAGAGCTATTTATGACAAACCCACAGCTAATATCATACTGAATGGGCAAAAACTGGAAAAATTCCCTTTGAAAACTGGCACAAGACAGGGATGCCCTCTCTCACCACTCCTATTCAACATAGTGTTGGAAGTTCTGGCTAGGGCAATCAGGCAAGAGAAAGAAATCAAGGGTATTCAGTTAGGAAAAGAAGAAGTCAAGTTGTCCCTGTTTGCAGATGACATGATTGTGTATTTAGAAAACCCCATCGTCTCAGCCCAAAATCTTCTTAAGCTGATAAGCAACTTCAGCAAAGTCTCTGGATACAAAATTAATGTGCAAAAATCACAAGCATTCTTATACACCAGTAACAGACAAGCAGAGAGCCAAATCAGGAATGAACTTCCATTCACAATTGCTACAAAGAGAATAAAATACCTAGGAATCCAACTTACAAGGGATGTAAAGGACCTCTTCAAGGAGAACTACAAACCACTGCTCAGTGAAATCAAAGAGGACACAAACAAATGGAAGAACATACCATGCTCATGGATAGGAAGAATCAATATCGTGAAAATGGCCATACTGCCCAAGGTTATTTATAGATTCAATGCCATCCCCATCAAGCTACCAATGAGTTTCTTCACAGAATTGGAAAAAACTGCTTTAAAGTTCATATGGAACCAAAAAAGAGCCCGCATTGCCAAGACAATCCTAAGTCAAAAGGACAAAGCTGGAGGCGTCACGCTACCTGACTTCAAACTATACTACAAGGCTACAGTAACCAAAACAGCATGGTACTGGTACCAAAACAGAGATATAGACCAATGGAACAGAACGGAGCCCTCAGAAATAATGCCACACATCTACAACCATCTGATCTTTGACAAACCTGACAAAAACAAGAAATGGGGAAAGGATTCCCTATTTAATAAATGGTGCTGGGAAAATTGGCTAGCCATAAGTAGAAAGCTGAAACTGGATCCTTTCCTTACTCCTTATACAAAGATTAATTCAAGATGGATTAGAGACTTAAATGTTAGACCTATTACCATAAAAACCCTAGAAGAAGACCTAGGTAGTACCATTCAGGACATAGGCATGGGCAAGGACTTCATGTCTAAAACACCAAAAGCAATGGCAGCAAAAGCCAAAATTGACAAATGGGATCTAATTAAACTCAAGAGCTTCTGCACAGCAAAAGAAACTACCATCAGAGTGAACAGGCAACCTACAGAATGGGAGAAAATTTTTGCAATCTACTTATCTGACAAAGGGCTAATTTCCAGAATCTACAAAGAACTCAAACAAATTTACAAGAAAAAAACAAACAACCCCATCAAAAAGTGGGCAAAGGATATGAACAGACATTTCTCAAAAGAAGACATTCATACAGCCAACAGACACATGAAAAAATGCTCATCATCACTTGCCATCAGAGAAATGCAAATCAAAACCACAATGAGATACCATCTCACACCAGTTAGAATGGCAATCATTAAAAAATCAGGAAACAACAGGTGTTGGAGAGGATGTGGAGAAATAGGAACACTTTTACACTGTTGGTGGGATTGTAAACTAGTTCAACCATTATGGAAAACAGTATGGCAATTCCTCAAGGATCTAGAACTAGATGTACCATATGACCCAGCCATCCCACTACTGGGTATATACCCAAAGGATTATAAATTATGCTACTACAAAGACACATGCACACATATGTTTATTGCGGCACTATTCACAATAGCAAAGACTTGGAATCAACCCAAATGTCCATCAGTGACAGACTGGATTAAGAAAATGTGGCACATATACACCATGGAATACTATGCAGCCATAAAAAAGGATGAGTTTGCATCCTTTGTAGGGACATGGATGCAGCTGGAAACCATCATTCTTAGCAAACTATCACAAGAAGAGAAAACCAAACACCGCATGTTCTCACTCATAGGTGGGAACTGAACAATGAGCTCACTTGGACTCGGGAAGGGGAACATCACACACTGGGGCCTATCATGGGGAGGGGGGAGGGGGGAGGGATTGCATTGGGGAGTTATACATGATATAAATGATGAATTGATGGGTGCTGACGAGTTGATGGGTGATGGGTGCAGCACACCAACATGGCACATGTATACATATGTAACAAACCTGCACGTTATGCACATGTACCCTAGACTTAAAGTATAATAAAAATAAATAAATTAATTAATTAATTAATTAAAAAAAATAAATAAAATTTCTAAAAATAAAAAAAAATGGGGTTGGAAGAAGGTAATTAATTCATTTTTTACCATGTTGAGGTGTCATGCAACAAACGAAAGCATGTGGTGATCATGATCATTCTTTTTCGTCCTTTTTTTGTTTGAGACAGGGTCTCACTCTGTCACCCAGGCTGGAGTGCAGTGGTGCAATCACAGCTCACCACAGCCTCGAACTCCCAGGCTCAAGTGATCCTCCCACCTTAGCCTCTCAAGTAGCAGGGACTACAGATGTACCCCACCATGTCTGGCTTATTTATTTATTTTTTCATTTAGGGATGAGGTCTCACTATGTTGCCTAGGCTGGTCTCGAACTCCTGGTCTCAAGTAATCTTCCTTCTGAGCCTCCCAAAATGCTAGGATTATAGGCATGAGTCACTGGGCCTGGCCTCATTCTTTATTTAATAAAAGAATAACTCATGTAAGTTATCTTAATCATCCAATTCTCCTGACATACTTAAAGAAGTTTGATTCACAAAATTTTTATACAGGGGCCAAGCGCAATAGCTCATGCCTGTAAACCCCAGAACTTTGGGAGGCCAAGGCGGAAGGGTCACTTGAGACCAGGAATTCAAGACCAGCCTAGGCAACATAGTGAGACCCCATCTCTACAAAAAATTAAAAACTAGCCAGGTATGGTGGTGCATGACTGTAATCCCAGCTATTTGGAAGGCTGAGGTGGAAGGATCACTTGAGCCCAGGAGATGGAGTCTGCAGTGAGCTATCATCACACCACTGCACTCCTGCCTGAGTAACAGAGTGTGACCCTGTCTCTAAAACAAACAAACAAACAACACCAATAGACCATTTTTTTTTTTTTTTGGCGTCTAATAATCCACAACTATCAAGACATACATATATATAATTTATCTTATCACCAGGGCATTTCAAACATAATATAATTTCTTTTAAAACTACTGAGAAACTAACAAATTGACCTATTTAAAAATCACCTCAAATAGTACAAAATACTATAAAATAAAAATATCTCTTAATTAGTATGAACCTATGTTTAATTTAATAGAGATACAGATGATTAGATATAGAACTATTATTGATGTGTGTCTATGCCTTGGTTAATATACACACATATTTCTTGGCTCTGTCAGCTGAAAGGGCCTAGAGCAACAATTCCCCTGCAGCAAGAAACACTCTATCACCCAGATCTTGGTTGCTGATACCATTCACTGATAAAAGGAACCAGTGTTCCTTTGAGAAATGGCTGTTTTTATGACAGGAAATACACAAGATCAGCCTGGAGCATCTTACAGTGCCAAAAAGTACTAAAGCGCTCCAAAACCAAAAGACAAAACCACCCTACATTGGTGGGGCTATGCCAAAGGGCACAGAAGCCAACTGAAAGAGCTCCTAATGGCCAAGCCTGGAACAATTTGATTTCTTAAACAGTGCTATTGGTTTATAATGCAACATATAAAATAAATATTCATGATTTTATGACATAAAGAAATGATTGAATAAATGAATACATGGAGGAAAACAGACAAATCTCTCTTGCAGAAGAATTCCAAATAATTTATTTAGGTATTCCGCCCTCAAGGATGTGGAATTCCACTCCCCACTCCTCAAGCGTAGGCTGCGTATAGTGACTTCCTTCTGAAGACTGCAGAATGGGCTGCACAAGGTGGCTCACGCCTGTAATCCCAGCACTTTGGGAGGCTGAGGTGGGAAGATCGCTTGAGCCTGGGAGATCGAGACTGCAATGAGCCGTGAAGGTGCCACTGTACTCACCCTGGGCAACAGAATGAGATCGTGTCAATAAAAAAAAGAAGTTAGAGAGATTATGGAAGAATGGAAAAGGGGAGAGGTAAGGGGGGTTGCTTTATTGTGGAGAGATCTAATAAACACTACCTCTCAGGTGGTCAAGGTTAATATCAACAATAAGTCATGTTGACTATGTACCCTTGATAATATATGATGAAAATGGCAATTTGTATGGGTTTTCTCTTGTAAAACACTAGTCTAATATGAGTCTAATATGTAAAACACTAGTCTAATATGGCAAATTCCAAAAGAGGACCGTCCTGTAAAATACTTGGCCAGTACTTCTCAAACTGTCAAGTTTATGAAAAGCAAGAGAAGCCTGAGAAACTATCACAGCCAAGTGGAGCCAAAGGAAACAGGACAACCCAATGTAATGTGGTAACCTGGATGAGATCTTGGAACAAAAATATGACATTAGGTAAAATCTTCGGGAATCTGAACAAACAATGGACTTTAATAATAATGTAGTAATGCTGTTTTTTTAATTATGACAAAAGTACCATACACATTTAAACTGTTAATAGTAGGGGTGGCTGGGTGTGGTGGCTCATGCTTATAGTCCCAGCACTTCGGGAGGCCAAGACGGGCGGATCGCTTGAAGCCAGGAGTTCGAGACAAGCCTGGCCAACATGGTGAAACCCTGTTTCTACTAAAAATACAAAAATTAGCCAGGTGTAGTGGCCCATGTCTATAACCCCAGTCACTTGGGAGGGTGAGGCACAAGAATCGCTTGAACCTGGGAGGCAGAGGCTGTAATGAGCCGAGATTGCGCCAGTGCACTCTAGCCTGTGTGACAGAGGAAGAGTCTGTCTCAAAACTAAATAACAAAAGCAAAAAAAGATGTTAATAGTAGGGTATACTATGTATGGAGTGTATGATAGCTCTCTACATAAATCTAAAACTGTTCCAAAAAATAAAGAATATACATTTAAAAGTCTGATTTCCATCAGAAACTAGTTTCTTGTGAATATTCCCAGAACTACCTTATGCTAATATAGGGGTATTCTCTATTCACCTCTCCCTATCCTCTCTCCACCTTTCTCTGCTCTGTGCCCAGGAGGCTGCCTTATGGTCAATGTCAACAGCCTCCTTAGCTCTCTCACTTCTTCCAGTAGGATTTGGGCAACAGAGAAATGGACGGATGGGGAAGCACCAGCCCGAAATCAGCAGTACAGAGGGAAGAAGTTGGGGGATTTATTTCTCCAGCTTCTTCCTCATTGAGTGTGGAATTCGCAATGGTTCTATTCCTCCATTGAAGGCTACAGCTCCTGTTGGGCAGCCCTCTTCAACAACACCGTATTTTCTGGTAACAGTTCCTTCCTCCTGTCCCCTCTGGCTAGAATTCCTGACAACTCCTTTCTGTGATGCAACAGATGACAGCTCCCTTCAGCTAGCCCTGAAGCTCTCCAACATGCCTTTTTGGTTTTCCTTGACCTGCCCACACATTTGTAGGCAGTTCCCTTATTAACAGCATCTGAATGTGCCATCTCTTTCTTGCTCAGACTCTGACTCATCTAATATACAAATAAATATATAGATAGATAGATTTGTATATTAGATTAGTCGGGGTCTAAGCCAACATATATAATGCTTGTTTGTTTGAGACAGAGTCTCACTCTGTCACCCAGGCTGGAGCACAGTGGCGTGATCATGGCTCACTGCAGCCTCAGCCTTTTAGGCTCAAGCAATCCTCCCATCTCAGCCTCCCAAGTAGCTGGGGCTACAGGGGTGAGCCACCACACCTGGCTAATTTTTGATATTTTGTGGAGATGGGATTTCACCATGTTGCCCAGGCTGGTCCTGAACTTCTGAGCTCAAGGGGTCCACCCACTTTGGCTTCCAAAGTGCTGGGGTTACAGATGTCAGCCACTGCATCCAGCCAAAATATATATTCCTTTCATTTACTGAAAAATAAACATACTCTACACACCTTTTGTACCTTGCCCTTTTCTCATCTCAACACAGTTGGGTTTCTTTCCATGTCCGTATATATATATATAGACCTACTTTATTAACATCCCATAGTATCCCATAATATCCCATTGTCTGTGTATTAAAAGCTGAAATTTAGCCAAGGGACCTTGGAGACTGGGATGGGATAATACAAGAGGGCTGAAAGATTTATGATATAATGGAACCCTGTGTAGTTTTGCAGTAGTTAAGAGAGTGAGCTTTGGCCTCAAACTGCTTGGGTTCATATTTCAGCTTAGCCATGCTGTATGACCTTAGGCAAATAATTTAGCTTTTCTGTGTATAATTCCTCATCTGTAAAAATGGGGATAACATTACCCACCTCAAAGTAATACTTATGCTCAAAAGCAGTTTAGTTTTCAAGTCAACTTTCAAGTTAGACTGTACCAGGCCACATGGCATGAATACCGCCATGAGCCTCCCTCCTGGTCTCTGGTTCTTTCTCTTTAGCCTTCTGCAGCTTTGTCCTTGTTTCATTCTTCTGCTGCTCATTGCACCTCTCTGTCCCTTTATATGTCCCTTTACAGGATTTCTCCCTGTTGATATTTAAGACTCATTTTAAATGAAGAATTAGACAGTAGATTCTGGTTGGGTGCGGTGGCTCACACCTGTAATCGCAGCACCTTGGAAAGCCAGGGCAGAAGGATCGCTTGAGCTCCGGGGTTTGAGATCAGCCTGGGTAACACAGTGGGACCTTGTCTCTACAAAATTTTTTTCTAAAAAAATAGCCAGACATGGTTATACAAGCTTGAAGTCTCAGCTACTTAGGAGGCTGAAACGGGAGGATCACTTGAACCTGGGAGATCGAGGCTGCAGTGAGCTATGATCACACCACCACATACTATCCTGAGTGACAAAGGGATACCCTGTCTCAACAAACAAAGAAACCAAGACAGTAAATTCTAGGATTGTGTTGTTACTAATGTATAGTTCAATACAAGGGATATGAATACATTTTAAAAGCATTCTTTATAAAGCAAAATAGCTGTCAGCCACCCCCCAAGCCCCCTTAAAAAGGAAGGATGAACTGCCTTGGATGATACGCTGTTGTTTTCTACCAAAAGTTGTTAGTATGATTGCTTAGATTAGCTTCTGCTCCAGTAGTCAAGGGGTCCTTCACTACTGAGGAGGACTTAGTATAAGGTTCCACCATTACCAAAAAGGTAAAGTGATTAATTACACATGCAATAATGCAGGGCACAGCTAAGCATGGTGGTGGCTCATTCCTCTAATCCCAGCACTTTTGGAAGCCAAGGCAGGTGGATCACTGGAGGCCAGGCCTGACCAACCGTGGTCAGGTTCAAGACCAGCCTGACCAACATGGAGAAACCCCATCTCTTCTAAAAATACAAAAATTAGCCAGGCGTGGTGGCTCATGACTGTAATCCCAGCTACTGGGGAGGTTGAGGCAGGAGAATCACCTGAACCCAGAGGCGGACATTGCAGTGAGCCAAGGTTATACCACTGAGGCAGGAGAATCACTTGAACCCAGCAGGTAGACATTGCAGTGAGCCGAGACTGCACCACTGTACTCCAGCCTGCACAACTTTGTTTCAGAAAAAAAAAAAAAGGAGGGACAAGTTTCAAATGTTCAGATTTTTTTTTTCCCTTTACAAGTGTCATTAAAAGATATAGGTACCAAAGAAATTTTGTTGAGAGAAATATCTCCAAGAAGTTCAAAATATTTTAGAGGTGTTTTCTTCCTCACCACCTGAGTTCAAGAATTCTCAGCATTTTACAGAAGAGGCCCCTCCTCTCCTCTCCTCCTATAAATGACCTCTAAATGTTGGACTGTCTGAGGTCTTGGTGCTGGTCTTTTATCTGCCTCTCTCCTCATCCTAAATACCTAGTTTCAATTGCCACATACACACTGAGGATGTCCAGTTTTCTGTCCTCGGGTCTGACTTTTGTGGATTTCAGTTGTGCCGGCCTTCTTTTTGTTTCTTAAGTGCATCAAGTTCTTTCCTAACTCGGAGTTTTTGCATTTGCTGTTTCCTCTTCCAGGAAGGCTGTCTCTTTCTCATCCTTCAGTGTCTCTTCAAATGTCATTTCTTCTGAAAGAGAAAGGCCTTCCCTGAACACCCCCTCTAAAGTGGTCCTTCTCCTCCCCTTGCTGTGTGTTGCTCCATCAATAATTCCACAAGTCATCTTTCTGTTTCTTTCTCCAATAGCTTTTTATCACAATAGAATGTTGTCTAATTTATTTTTTTGCTGATAGTCACTGTCCCCCATCAGAATATAAGTACTTTGAAGGCAGGAACTTTGACAAACTTGTTCACTGCTGTATCCCCAACACTTAGATAGTGTTTGATACAAGTCAAGGACTCACTAAATTCTCATGATGTAAGTAAATAAATGTATGAATCAATGAATGAATAATTAAACGAATGAATGGAATACTTAAACATCCAACTCGTGGTAACACAGCACATCAATGTTCACTTGAAGCAACTCTCAAGCTTCCCTTTTGTCCCTCCGTTAACAAACCACAGGTTTCATGAGATAAGATATGCAAGGATAACTTTAAAAGTGCAATACACTTAAATAATAAGAAATTGGGAAGGATCCTCAAATTATTCTTTGCTTAAATTATTCTATGCCATTATTGGCTCGACATAGTGTCACAGGCCTGTAATCCCAGCTACTTCAAGGGCTGAGGTGAGACCCCCATCTCTAAAAAAGAAAAAGAAAGAAAACATCCAGGCTAAGCGTAGTTGGCTCATGCCTGTAATCTCATTTTATAATCAGCATTTTGGAAGGCTGAGGTGGTAGGATTATTTGAGCCCAGAAGATTGAGACCAACCTGGGTAACAAACCGAGACCCAATCTCTTGAAAAAAAAAAATTCATTACAACAAACATTAAAAGAAACCCGGCTGAGTGTAGTGGCTCACACATGTAATCCCAGCACCCTGGGAGGACGAAGTAGGCGGATTGCTTGAGCACAGGAGTTCGAGACCAGCCTGAGCAAGATGGCAAAATCCTGTCTCTACAAAAAATACGAACATTAGCTGGGTGTGGTTGCACATGCCCGTAGTCTCAACTACTTGGGAGGCTGAGGTGGAGAATGGCTTGAGCTTTAGAGGTGAAGGTAGCAGTGAGCTGAGATAGTGTCTCTGCACTTCAGCCTGGGTGACAGAGCCAGACCCTGTTTAAAACAAACAAACACAGAAAATCCCTCAAAACCAGTAACTATGCCATTACTTCATTCTAGCAATTTACTAAACCACATATAAAGTTTGCATTCATATTAAAGAAGAGGCAGATGGACTCTACTGCCTGATAAATTTATTGAGTTATAGTTTTATTGACACTGTAAGTTGTTTAAAATTGAATGGATTGCCACATAATATTTATAAATAATTCATTTTTTGATGTTTTAAGGGTTGGATTCTCTTCTTTTAAAACTAGTTTTATTTCTATCCAATGATTTCTCAAAATTCCATTGTTAAACAATCAATTGATCAATAATTTAACAAGTCTGGTACCTATTATATTGTCATAATTTGTCAAGGTATTGTGTAGGGAAATAAAGAGACTAGCATTATAATCTTACTTAATAAAAATGTATACCTATGTCTGCATAGAAAGAATAAATAAAAAAGAAATAAACAAAACACTTAATGATTATCTGGATAATGAGATAAAACATGATTACTATTTTATACATTAATGTAGTTTCCAAATTATTTACTACAGGCACATCTTATTTTTGTAATACCATAAAAGATATATATTATTTATATCCTTAGGGAGCATATCTTATAACTGGAGAAGAAAATAGAGTAGCATACAGTAAACAAATAGAAAACAATTGAGTGCAAAATAAAAATAACAAAAAAACAAGAAAACAATTGAGTGCAGAACTGTATGATTACTGAGAATAAGCCCAATAAGTTGTTCAGAGAAGAAAACATCAGAAATCCTGAATGAAAGTTCAGTTCAGTTCTCTTTTCGTGTAAGTATGGCAGAAATTTAGCATCTGCTATCTTGAGAAAATTAACATGCATAATGAAATAAAAGTTCAGGATTAGGCCTGGCTCAAGTGATCCTCCCATCTCAGCTTCCCAAAGTGTTGGTATTACCCTGTGAGCCACAGCGCCCAGCCAACATGTTTGCATTCTTTTGCAATTCTTCTGTTTAGAGGACATTTTAAATTGTTAAAAAAGAAAGAAAGAAAAAATTTATACCACAATATTTGCTCTCAGACAAAAGTAATGCAGCAAGATTGACTGCTCTTAAGTTAAATAAACGAAGGACTCAATTAAATCATTCTTGTAGCACACGTAGTCACTCAAAAGCATACAGACTTTGCCAGGTGTGGTGCTGTGCGCCTGTAGTACCAGCTATTCTGGAGGTTGGGAGTTCAAGTCCAGCCTGGACAAAATAGCAAGAGCTCATCTCTAAAAAAGAAAAAAAAGGCATAGATATACTATACATTTATGTAAATATCTTTATTTTATTAATTATAGAATGCTATTAATTATAAAACTCATATTTTATGAATCACAAAATATGCTATTAAACTATAATAAATAGCAGATCATTAATTATAACATGAACCCTGATAAAATGTGAAAAATCTGTATTTTATAATCAGTGAAATAAGATACACTTTTTGTGACTGTTTGGTGAATGTCTACTGCATCCCTAAATACGAGGCTGTGATACAAGCTTTTGTTCATCATTGTACCCACAGGCAGCACAAATAATTTCCTAATAAATCCAATGAATGAATGAACAGGTGAATACATAATCCAATGAATGAATGAACAGGTGAATGCATAATCAAACAAGGGAGTTTGTCTTACACTGCAAATGCCTAAATGATAAATAAGAAAATGCCTTTTAAAAAAGTATTTGCTGCTAAATAAATACTGTAAAGTAACAATAATATTGTCTGACATTTATTTTTAAGTGATGCATCTATTTCTTTGGAAACAAGTCCTGAATGTGATTACAATCTGATAAATACGAACCACCCACCTCTGTGTGAAACAGGTGAAGGTTGCCTTGTAAAGCCCAAGTGAGTAATCTAAGGTGTTTAATATCACAATTAAATAGGGCGGGGAGAGCAAGCTGTTATTTCCTCTTACTCTTCTGTTTTCAAAACAGCCAAATTCAAATGGTCTGCCTTTTACCTATGACAAGAGCAGTTCTATACCCTTATAGAATCCTGTAACACAGATACCATTCTGTTCTACCCCAGGCATTTCTGCTATAGAAAAGCTTTTAACAGAAAGAAGCAATTATCTTCATCCAGACACATGCAGGACTTATTACAGTGTGATTATTGAACCAAACTCTTATACAGAGAGATGCATTTCAAATAAGAATTCTATTAGCCAAGGGAAGTTACTCTTTTGCCTCCTGTTGTTATTCAAGTCTTTTCTCCTCTGTCCTTCCACCAGCCTTACCCCACTCCTTAATCCCCTGAACCAATAAACCATTGCCAAGTTCTGGTGCAAAGTGGCTTACAGGCCTGACTGGACCAGACTAAAAGTGTTCAAAATAGCAAGCAACAAGGAGCAGAAATCCATATTAGAATGGGATATGGACTATATTTATATTTGTACAGAATGCCTTCTAATTAATTCAATAAAGAGTTGTGAGTTGTGTAGGTGAGTTGCCATGGAGCTACGAATATGAGTTGATATTCTGAAATCCTACTTAGCCATCTCCAAGGTTAAGAAAAATCCTTATGTGCTCAGTTGCAAAGATAATCCATAGTATGCTCTTAATTGAGAAAAATAAAGCCGTAGATCAAATATGTAAAGTAATTTTTAGTTTTTTACAAAGGTATGTTTGGGCTGTAGATAAATCTCTTCAAAAAACATGAAAGAAGATAATAATGGTTGAAAGGAGACACCGTGCTTGCCCTCAAGAAGTTTTTGTCTAGTAAGGGAGATAGGACTTGTATGTAAATAAAATTGTGTTACTAAGGTAGATAGTGAGAGGTAACTTAAGAGAGGATCAGATAAGGTACGAAGAGAATCCAGAAAAGGGACTGGATTAATTCTGAACTACAGCATCGAAGAATGTTCATGCAAGAGACAGTGTTTTCACCAGATCTTGAAGGTATGGGTGAGGGTGTACAAAGTGAGTACATTCAGAATCTACTTTAAAACAAATACTTTCCTCTGTTTTAGTGGAGTTGAGCTATACATCCAACAATAATGAAAAAATACACACATATATACATATATGGTGATAGATACATATTTTAGTACATGTAGCAATTTATTAATAAATGTACAGTTTAAGTCGCATGCAAAACCTTA